>NW_027315945.1:29532338-29614838 GCF_026437365.1 Eucyclogobius newberryi | reverse complement strand
ACCAGAAAAAACACGTTATATCCAGGACTTTAATCACATCACAAACCAGAAAAAAACACGTTATATCCAGGACTTTAATCACATCACAAAACAGAAAAAACACGTTATATCCAGGACTTTAATCACATCACAAAACAGAAAAAACACGTTATATCCAGGACTTTAATCAAATCACAAACCAGAAAAAACACTTTATAACCAGGACTTTAATCACATCACAAACCAGAAAAAACACGTTATATCCAGGACTTTAATCACATCACAAACCAGAAAAAACACGTTATATCCAGGACTTTAATCACATCACAAACCAGAAAAAACACGTTATATCCAGGACTTTAATCACATCACAAACCAGAAAAAACACTTTATAACCAGGACTTTAATCACATCACAAACCAGAAAAAACACGTTATATCCAAGACTTTAATCACATCACAAACCAGAAAAAACACGTTATATCCAAGACTTTAATCACATCACAAACCAGAAAAAACACGTTATATCCAGGACTTTAATCACATCACAAACCAGAAAAAACACGTTATATCCAGGACTTTAATCACATCACAAACCAGAAAAAACACGTTATATCCAGGACTTTAATCACATCACAAACCAGAAAAAACACGTTATATCCAGGACTTTAATCACATCACAAACCAGAAAAAACACGTTATATCCAGGACTTTAATCACATCACAAACCAGAAAAAACACGTTATATCCAGGACTTTAATCACATCACAAACCAGAAAAAACACGTTATATCCAGGACTTTAATCACATCACAAACCAGAAAAAACACGTTATATCCAAGACTTTAATCACATCACAAACCAGAAAAAAACACGTTATATCCAAGACTTTAATCACATCACAAACCAGAAAAAACACGTTATATCCAAGACTTTAATCACATCACAAACCAGAAAAAACACGTTATATCCAGGACTTTAATCACATCACAAACCAGAAAAAAACACATTATATCCAGGACTTTAATCACATCACAAACCAGAAAAAACACGTTATAACCAGGACTTTAATCACGTCACAAACCAGAAAAAACACGTTATATCCAGGACTTTAATCACATCACAAACCAGAAAAAACACGTTATATCCAAGACTTTAATCACATCACAAACCAGAAAAAAACACGTTATATCCAAGACTTTAATCACATCACAAACCAGAAAAAACACGTTATAACCAGGACTTTAATCACATCACAAACCAGAAAAAACACGTTATATCCAGGACTTTAATCACATCACAAACCAGAAAAAACACGTTATAACCAGGACTTTAATCACGTCACAAACCAGAAAAAACACGTTATATCCAGGACTTTAATCACATCACAAACCAGAAAAAACACGTTATATCCAGGACTTTAATCACATCACAAACCAGAAAAAACACGTTATATCCAGGACTTTAATCACATCACAAACCAGAAAAAACACGTTATATCCAGGACTTTAATCACATCACAAACCAGAAAAAACACTTTATAACCAGGACTTTAATCACATCACAAACCAGAAAAAACACGTTATATCCAGGACTTTAATCACATCACAAACCAGAAAAAACACGTTATATCCAGGACTTTAATCACATCACAAACCGGAAAAAACACGTTATATCCAGGACTTTAATCACATCACAAACCAGAAAAAACACGTTATATCCAAGACTTTAATCACATCACAAACCAGAAAAAACACTTTATAACCAGGACTTTAATCACATCACAAACCAGAAAAAACACGTTATAACTAGGACTTTAATCACATCACAAACCAGAAAAAACACGTTATATCCAGGACTTTAATCACGTCACAAACCAGAAAAAACACGTTATAACTAGGACTTTAATCACATCACAAACCAGAAAAAACACGTTATATCCAGGACTTTAATCACATCACAAACCAGAAAAAACACGTTATATCCAGGACTTTAATCACATCACAAACCAGAAAAAACACTTTATAACCAGGACTTTAATCACATCACAAACCAGAAAAAACACGTTATATCCAAGACTTTAATCACATCACAAACCAGAAAAAACACGTTATATCCAGGACTTTAATCACATCACAAACCAGAAAAAACACGTTATATCCAGGACTTTAATCACATCACAAACCGGAAAAAACACTTTATAACCAGGACTTTAATCACATCACAAACCAGAAAAAACACGTTATATCCAGGACTTTAATCACATCACAAACCAGAAAAAACACGTTATATCCAGGACTTTAATCACATCACAAACCAGAAAAAACACGTTATATCCAGGACTTTAATCACATCACAAACCAGAAAAAAACACGTTATATCCAAGACTTTAATCACATCACAAACCAGAAAAAACACGTTATATCCAAGACTTTAATCACATCACAAACCAGAAAAAACACGTTATATCCAGGACTTTAATCACATCACAAACCAGAAAAAAACACATTATATCCAGGACTTTAATCACATCACAAACCAGAAAAAACACGTTATATCCAGGACTTTAATCACATCACAAACCAGAAAAAAACACATTATATCCAGGACTTTAATCACATCACAAACCAGAAAAAACACGTTATATCCAAGACTTTAATCACATCACAAACCAGAAAAAACACGTTATATCCAGGACTTTAATCACATCACAAACCAGAAAAAACACGTTATATCCAGGACTTTAATCACATCACAAACCAGAAAAAAACACATTATATCCAGGACTTTAATCACATCACAAACCAGAAAAAAACACATTATATCCAGGACTTTAATCACATCACAAACCAGAAAAAACACGTTATATCCAGGACTTTAATCACATCACAAACCAGAAAAAACACGTTATATCCAAGACTTTAATCACATCACAAACCAGAAAAAAACACGTTATATCCAGGACTTTAATCACATCACAAACCAGAAAAAACACGTTATAACTAGGACTTTAATCACATCACAAACCAGAAAAAACACGTTATATCCAGGACTTTAATCACGTCACAAACCAGAAAAAACACGTTATAACTAGGACTTTAATCACATCACAAACCAGAAAAAAACACGTTATATCCAAGACTTTAATCACATCACAAACCAGAAAAAACACGTTATATCCAAGACTTTAATCACATCACAAACCAGAAAAAACACGTTATATCCAGGACTTTAATCACATCACAAACCAGAAAAAAACACGTTATATCCAAGACTTTAATCACATCACAAACCAGAAAAAACACGTTATATCCAGGACTTTAATCACATCACAAACCAGAAAAAACACGTTATATCCAGGACTTTAATCACATCAC
This sequence comes from Eucyclogobius newberryi, assembly GCF_026437365.1. NCBI lineage: Eukaryota > Metazoa > Chordata > Actinopteri > Gobiiformes > Gobiidae > Eucyclogobius > Eucyclogobius newberryi. The sequence goes on along the minus strand of NW_027315945.1, from coordinate 29,611,484 downwards.
AAACCAGAAAAAAACACGTTATATCCAAGACTTTAATCACATCACAAACCAGAAAAAAACACGTTATATCCAGGACTTTAATCACATCACAAACCAGAAAAAACACTTTATAACCAGGACTTTAATCACATCACAAACCAGAAAAAACACGTTATATCCAGGACTTTAATCACATCACAAACCAGAAAAAACACGTTATAACTAGGACTTTAATCACATCACAAACCAGAAAAAACACGTTATATCCAGGACTTTAATCACGTCACAAACCAGAAAAAACACGTTATAACTAGGACTTTAATCACATCACAAACCAGAAAAAACACGTTATATCCAGGACTTTAATCACATCACAAACCAGAAAAAACACGTTATATCCAGGACTTTAATCACATCACAAACCAGAAAAAACACGTTATATCCAGGACTTTAATCACATCACAAACCAGAAAAAAACACGTTATATCCAGGACTTTAATCACATCACAAACCAGAAAAAACACTTTATAACCAGGACTTTAATCACATCACAAACCAGAAAAAACACGTTATATCCAAGACTTTAATCACATCACAAACCAGAAAAAACACGTTATATCCAGGACTTTAATCAGATCACAAACCAGAAAAAACACGTTATAACTAGGACTTTAATCACATCACAAACCAGAAAAAACACATTATATCCAGGACTTTAATCACATCACAAACCAGAAAAAACACGTTATATCCAGGACTTTAATCACATCACAAACCAGAAAAAACACTTTATAACCAGGACTTTATCACATCACAAACCAGAAAAAACACGTTATATCCAAGACTTTAATCACATCACAAACCAGAAAAAACACGTTATATCCAGGACTTTAATCACATCACAAACCAGAAAAAACACGTTATATCCAGGACTTTAATCACATCACAAACCAGAAAAAACACGTTATATCCAGGACTTTAATCACATCACAAACCAGAAAAAACACGTTATATCCAGGACTTTAATCACATCACAAACCAGAAAAAACACATTATATCCAAGACTTTAATCACATCACAAACCAGAAAAAACACGTTATATCCAAGACTTTAATCACATCACAAACCAGAAAAAACACGTTATATCCAGGACTTTAATCACATCACAAACCAGAAAAAAACACATTATATCCAGGACTTGAATCACATCACAAACCAGAAAAAAACACGTTATATCCAGGACTTTAATCACATCACAAACCAGAAAAAACACGTTATATCCAGGACTTTAATCACATCACAAACCAGAAAAAACACTTTATAACCAGGACTTTAATCACATCACAAACCAGAAAAAACACGTTATAACCAGGACTTTAATCACATCACAAACCAGAAAAAACACGTTATATCCAGGACTTTAATCACATCACAAACCAGAAAAAACACGTTATATCCAGGACTTTAATCACATCACAAACCAGAAAAAACACGTTATATCCAGGACTTTAATCACATCACAAACCAGAAAAAACACGTTATATCCAGGACTTTAATCACGTCACAAACCAGAAAAAACACGTTATAACTAGGACTTTAATCACATCACAAACCAGAAAAAACACGTTATATCCAGGACTTTAATCACATCACAAACCAGAAAAAACACGTTATATCCAGGACTTTAATCACATCACAAACCAGAAAAAACACGTTATATCCAGGACTTTAATCACATCACAAACCAGAAAAAACACGTTATAACTAGGACTTTAATCACATCACAAAACAGAAAAAACACGTTATATCCAGGACTTTAATCACATCACAAACCAGAAAAAACACTTTATAACCAGGACTTTAATCACATCACAAACCAGAAAAAACACGTTATATCCAAGACTTTAATCACATCACAAACCAGAAAAAACACGTTATATCCAGGACTTTAATCACATCACAAACCAGAAAAAACACGTTATATCCAGGACTTTAATCACATCACAAACCAGAAAAAACACTTTATAACCAGGACTTTATCACATCACAAACCAGAAAAAACACGTTATATCCAAGACTTTAATCACATCACAAACCAGAAAAAACACGTTATATCCAGGACTTTAATCACATCACAAACCAGAAAAAACACGTTATATCCAGGACTTTAATCACATCACAAACCAGAAAAAACACGTTATATCCAGGACTTTAATCACATCACAAACCAGAAAAAACACGTTATATCCAGGACTTTAATCACATCACAAACCAGAAAAAACACTTTATAACCAGGACTTTAATCACATCACAAACCAGAAAAAACACGTTATATCCAGGACTTTAATCACATCACAAACCAGAAAAAACACGTTATATCCAGGACTTTAATCACATCACAAACCAGAAAAAAACACATTATATCCAGGACTTTAATCACATCACAAACTAGAAAAAACACTTTATAACCAGGACTTTAATCACATCACAAACCAGAAAAAACACGTTATATCCAGGACTTTAATCACATCACAAACCAGAAAAAACACGTTATATCCAGGACTTTAATCACATCACAAACCAGAAAAAAACACATTATATCCAGGACTTTAATCACATCACAAACCAGAAAAAACACGTTATATCCAAGACTTTAATCACATCACAAACCAGAAAAAACACGTTATATCCAGGACTTTAATCACATCACAAACCAGAAAAAACACGTTATATCCAGGACTTTAATCACATCACAAACCAGAAAAAACACGTTATATCCAGGACTTTAATCAGATCACAAACCAGAAAAAACACGTTATATCCAAGACTTTAATCACATCACAAACCAGAAAAAACACGTTATATCCAGGACTTTAATCACATCACAAAACAGAAAAAACACGTTATATCCAGGACTTTAATCACATCACAAACCAGAAAAAAACACATTATATCCAGGACTTTAATCACATCACAAACCAGAAAAAACACATTATATCCAAGACTTTAATCACATCACAAACCAGAAAAAACACATTATATCCAAGACTTTAATCACATCACAAACCAGAAAAAACACGTTATATCCAGGACTTTAATCACATCACAAACCAGAAAAAAACACATTATATCCAGGACTTTAATCACATCACAAACCAGAAAAAACACGTTATATCCAGGACTTTAATCACATCACAAACCAGAAAAAACACGTTATATCCAGGACTTTAATCACATCACAAACCAGAAAAAACACGTTATATCCAGGACTTTAATCACATCACAAACCAGAAAAAACACGTTATATCCAAGACTTTAATCACATCACAAACCAGAAAAAACACGTTATATCCAGGACTTTAATCACATCACAAACCAGAAAAAAACACGTTATATCCAGGACTTTAATCACATCACAAACCAGAAAAAACACGTTATATCCAGGACTTTAATCACGTCACAAACCAGAAAAAAACACGTTATATCCAAGACTTTAATCACGTCACAAACCAGAAAAAACACGTTATATCCAAGACTTTAATCACATCACAAACCAGAAAAAACACGTTATAAGTAGGACTTTAATCACGTCACAAACCAGAAAAAACATGTTATAACCAGGACTTTAATCACATCACAAACCAGAAAAAACACGTTATATCCAGGACTTTAATCACATCACAAACCAGAAAAAACATGTTATATCCAGGACTTTAATCACGTCACAAACCAGAAAAAACACGTTATATCCAGGACTTTAATCACATCACAAACCAGAAAAAACATGTTATAACCAGGACTTTAATCACGTCACAAACCAGAAAAAACACGTTATATCCAAGACTTTAATCACATCACAAACCAGAAAAAACACGTTATAACTAGGACTTTAATCACATCACAAACCAGAAAAAACACTTTATATCCAGGACTTTAATCACATCACAAACCAGAAAAAACACTTTATATCCAGGACTTTAATCACATCACAAACCAGAAAAAACACGTTATAACTAGGACTTTAATCACGTCACAAACCAGAAAAAACACGTTATATCCAGGTCTTTTTTTCCTTTTTCACAAACGTCCTGCCTGGCCTCGCTGGAGGTCGTGCTGCGTCGCCAGCGTGGTATGGAAAAGAACGCCGCTCCATTACCTTGGCTCTCTCTGATTGGTGGAGGCCGACAGAGGATCAGGTCCTGCTCCCGAGACGCTTCCCCTCAATGACTGGCTGCACTCTGCTCAATGTCATTTCCTCATTAGAGAGCAAACAGAGCAGAAAGGCGCCTGTGCCGTTATAAATGACTGCTTTTCTTCACCTCTCTTTTTGAATCTTTTGTTTTTGTTGTTGTTGTTGTTGTTGATGTTGTTGTTGTTTTCCCGCATCTGCACAGACAGTCTCATGGGCCACACCAGAAGAAAACCAGCAGAGGAGAGATGTTCAGAAACCGGCCTCCTCCAGGTTCGAACCGCGTTCATCTTTTAAATATGAAAATACATCTGTTGTTCACTGCTGCTTTTAGTGCTTCAAGTTTAGTTTTAGTTTAGTTTCTTTGCCCGTTGTAGTTCAAACCCGCATTGCAAAACATGTGCAATGAGCTCAGAGTGCACAGTGAAGCTAAAAAGTGAAATCAACCACATAAACAAACAACAGACATATGTTAGAAAACACCAAAAGTGCCAAGAAACATTCAGAAAAAGACAAAAGATTTAGTCGCTATCTATTTAAAGGTACAGTATGTAACTTTTCTGCTGATGGGCCCCCACTTGTCTCAATGGAGATTTTGTTGCTGTGGCGCAAATGTTCCACAATAGAGCATTAAACGGATTGTCTTGCATTTATTCATTTTATTCAAGGTGTTCATATAAATCTGTATGTGTTACCGTATTTTCCGGAGTATAAGTCGCACCAGCCAAAAAAATTCACAATAGAGAAGAAAAAAACATATATAAGTTGCACTGGAGTATGAAATGCAGTTGCAAGTGTGAAAATAACAAATAATATCACATATAAGTTGCTCCGGAGTATAAGTATAAAAGTATAAATACATGTATAAGTCCCACCTCTGGCCAAAACTATGAAAAAAGGTGCAACTTATAGTCCGGAAAATACGGTATTTGTCTTGGTGGCGGCGTGGATACGTGTAATGCCGCACTGTGAAACACTCAAGGCAAAGCTATCTCTAAACATCGCCGTGGTGATAAGCAGGGGGCTGACCCTCCGCTAAGAAAGCGTTAATAGCCTTTTGTGACTTCGCTTGTCATGTTTTGAGTGCTGTGCTGACGGAACGCTCAAGGTTTCGGGATTGCCGTCGTTCTAATGGGCTGTTCGTGGGTAATGAAATTAATTAGCACTGTTGCCATAGCAATACATGACAATATATTGAAGTTGAATAGGCGAATGTCCTCGAACACTGTGAGTATCTGTGAGAACGTTTGATTCTCGCATTGATGAAATGATATTGTAAATGAGTCAAATATCAAAATATCGATACGTCGTGATACGGAATTATGTGACGTATCGATATGTTTCCATGAGTGTTTTTGTTACACTTGTTGTTTGTGATGATTAGAATGGGTCAGTTTCATAGAAGGCGTGCGCAGGTAGTGGTTTAACAAAGAAATACTGTTGTTTAAAAGTGTTTGGCTCGTAAAAAACAGTGACATGTTGCAGAATATTATGTGCAGCGCATCGATCGTGGCATGTATCGTGAGCGCGAGGGCCCCAGTGATTCCCAGCCCTGTCGCAGATCTGTAAATACCAGTGTTATTGATTATTGGTGCACACTTGGAGGCTCCTCTTTGGAATATGGACTAACAAAACCTGACAAAACCGATGTTAAAACGACACCGGGCTCAAACCTCAAAGTGTGACTGCGCCGTACTTCCTGCCGTGGTGATTCCAGCGCAGATATCATTATGTTGCTATTCCTTTTCTTTTCTTTTTTTTTGAACAAATGTGGGTGTTTTAATGCACTTCAGCGCTTAACGAGAACAGATCTTTCCGCCCTCACGCCGCGTCCTCGTCGTTTCTGATCCGCGTGTCCATTTTCCTTAGTGTTGTTACAAGATTGGAAATAGTGCACTGTTTTTCCCAAATCTTTTGTGGAAAGAGGCGGTTACTATGGCAACCCCAGTCGACCCCTGGCCGCGGTTACGCAACGTGGAGAGTGTAGTGCAGGGAAAGGCTGGCCGGAGATGCTGATTTTGCACTTGGCGCTGTAATTTGTATCGATTCACCTTCGGAGCGGCGCAGGAGCGGCGCAGGAGCAGCGGTTACCGAATGTATCTTGAAATGTGACGGATTAGCTCGTGTCTTCAGCGGGAGGATTTAGCCACGGCATAGTTTACTTTGTGCTTCTGTGGAACATATTTACAGGATGGGTGTGTTTTAAAAGTACAGACACACAAACCAGGACTAGACTGGGATCAAACTGTAAAGAGACAAGTGTGAACGCAGCTTTACAGATTCACTTGATTAAGGGAGACAACTCATTTTGTAAATAATAAATAAGATAAGAAAAGATATTCCTTTATTGTCCACACATGGGGAAATTTTGGTGTTACAACGCAGTAGATACAGAGGAAAAGGACAGATAACTTATGTGAAATTTAAGAAACACTCTTAGTAGAAGAACTCTTATGAACTAAAACAAAAACTCTTATTAATAAAACTCCTGTAAACAGGTAGTCTCATCGCTTAATAAGGAATGGAGGGAAGAAAATAAAAATAAAGATAAAATAAAATAATAAAAATAGCTTGCATAAGACAAATAATACTAATAATAATGGTAAAGTAAACACTCTTATTTACATCAGTTAAATGCACATGAATATGACAGTAATTGCACATGAATATGACGGTAAATGTATTTATTCAGACTTTTCCGACATCCAGACACATTATTTTGTACAGTTTGTTTGTACATTTTGCCTCGATTGTGATTGTGAAGCTCTTTGGTCACCGTGAGTGTTTTAAAGGGCTCTATAAATAAAGGCCGATAGATTCATTCATTGATTAATTACAAAAGCAATCACCAAATGACATACTCAAATCTTAACTGTAATTGTAAAGGACGAGTCGGATACGTAAAATGTTACAGAATTCTGATCTTAAATAAATATAGTGTAACATTTATGTGAAATATCGATGAATATTTAGCAGAGCAGAGACGAGGAGTCGCAGTGGTCGTTTTTGGCTGCACAGACGCGACATATGGGAAGAACCGTCTACTGTTGACCGCCTTTTATGTGAAGCGTTGATAAAAAGTAAACAGAGTCTTTGTGTGGGCAAAGTGGGCCCACATGAGTCATACACAGAGTCTCCACTGCACATCCTCAGGTCCCTGCATCACTCATCTCTGTAGCACTGTATTCTCTCACCCACCACACGTTTGACAGTGTAATACACCCAAAACACACAACGATGCATCCAAATCCACACGTTTACACTTTTCATGTACTTGTTCTGAAAGATGTCGTTGCTTCTGATGCTAGTCTTGTGTAGTTTAAGATAAAAGACATAAGATAAGATAAAACACACAGATAAAACACACTTTAAACACATAAAATGCAGTGTTATGATAAACAATGCAAATCCAGACAGAAAATATGAATTAAGACATTAACAAAGACATTGCATAAGAATAAAACATATAATATAACAGTCACTCAATACTACACTAATAATTGACATAGTTATTTTCAACATTCAAGCACACTTTACACTGCAGTAGTAACTTACTCAATCCAACTGTGCTTAACGTTGAGATATACAGCATTTTCACCACATTACCTCCTTGAAAAACAGTTGAAATACACACCGGTGTATATATATATTTGTGTCCAAGATGGAAATGTATATCGTAAACAGAATGACAAGGCCTGTAATAACGGAGACAATACCATTATCAGACGAATACACCGCCGCATTGTAAATTTGTTATGTACATATTTATTTATTTGCTGATGTCTTTTTGACCGGAGACGCTGATCAATCGTCTCGGCGCCGCACTGCTCGGCCCGTCCTCCTTTTCCCCATTGGCTTGTTTAACTATTACAAATGGTTCCGCGTTGGCACATTCGTTTGGCGGCTAATGGCGTCAGCGCCTGTATCTGACTGGAGACAAAACGGTTACCGGTCCACGTAATGACATCACCGGGTGTCGCTGGCCTCTGGTTTGTTTGTACTTTCATCTGAGCATTTAAATATTTACTGCGTGGAGATACAGCCAAGTTTAACGCCAAAAAAGGTTTAAGTTTAAAGGAATCAAAGAGCAAACCGTCTGAAAATGAAAGCGGAGTGAACAGGTCTGGACTTGTGGACGGCGACTCTTTTGGATCGGATCAATATTTCTGTCCACATCCAGGGAAACTTCATCATTGTTTTCAGAAACCCAAGCTCAGGCGCAGTCCTGTTGTCTCATAATGGACTTTTATGGATTTGAGTGAACGTGCGTCAGGGCGTCTGTCCTTGAGGCCGACTTAATGGGCAGTTTGTTAGAGACGCTCGTGTTCTCCGCCGGGCTCACCTGGCACCAGCCTCGGGGGCCTTCCACCAGCCTCGGGGCCCTTCCATGACGCTCCAGGCGCCTTCGAGTCAGGATTCAGCCCACGCAGCGCTGACCTTTAAGCACACGAGAAGTCTAATTCATCTCACAATATCTGACAGGTGCAAACGGACTCAAGGGACTGCCTGAGAACAATGTGAGAGAACTGTCAGTCTGCCGGATCGTCGTGGCTTTCAGCTTCCTGTACTTTCTCCCATTCCAAACATATGATATGTTGATCCATCGCTATGGCAACTGTCATTAAAGGTCATCCTTCTGAAACCCTTGGATTATGAAGCTCTAAACATACAGTAAAGTGCTGCGGGATGTCAGTCAGATCCCACTTTTGAGCAAGAAAACCCCCCTGCAATGACATCAATGCCAGATGGCGCTTTGCCGGTGGCGCAGTGGATGAGGGCGTTGCACACGTGCGGTTCGCTGTGGCGTCGTGGGTTCGATTCCAGCCCTCTGTCGCTTCCCTCTCTCTCCCCCCCTTTCACGTGGCAACCGTCCCGTCAAATAAAGGATAATCACGTCCCGGCGACAAACAGGAGACGGACCATCCACCAGAAGTACTGTTTTTAACACATCCTGGAGCGTTCAATAAGAGACGATTTAAAATATGAATATGAACGTCTGTAGAGGTCTAAACGGCACTGTCAGCAGATTGTTTTGCAGAGGGCATAAATAATTGCAGGCTTTGTGAGTGTAGAGATAATTGTGGTATAGTCCAAAGTGCATTTGTGGATTCATTTGTGCGTTTTGAGCGACATTTAGTTTCTATTTCTGTGATAAAAATGTGAACAGACAGGAAGCCGTTTGGCCGACGAACCAGAGGCACATCTAGAGTCAGTTTGAGAGATGAGCGAAACACAGGAAACCACATGGTCTTTGTTTGTTTGTCCCTCGGTCTAATGTACCGACGTTTCAGTTTCATAACCTATCCACACACACATTTTCACTTATTCGACACGGCAACAAGATTTTCAGTTTAGGCTGCAAAATAAAAGTTATAATTGAAAGTTACATGAGCACAATGGCAAATCAGAGAAGGCCGAAATCATTTTAGGTCATATTTTCTCCGCAAACAGCATGTTATTATGTGAAAGAAACTAAATAAAAATGCTAATCCTGTGGCTAAGACCTTTACAAACATGTTCTGAAACTTGTAGGATTCTTCAGTTCATATTCCAGACCTTCTTTCAAATGTTTGCGCTGCTAAATGTGTTTAAAATGTGCGGCTACTGTTCAAATTGCAAATCTAATCGGAACATAACAGCGCTTTTCAGAACAATCCCAAGTGAGATTTGTTGGTCTCTCGTTTTTTTGTTGTTGTTGTTGTTCAGCTCTCAAAAATGATCTAAACTCGAATGTGTCTCCAGAAGCCCAGTATTGATGATAAAAAACATTGATATAGCACTCGACATTATTGATCCACATGGGAACAAAATGACTTACACGGTTGTTGAATGGTACAATAGAAACATAGGCAAAGAAAAGGGTGAATAACTCTTTCTAAATAAGATAAGATAAGATAATCCTTTATTGTCCACACATGGGGAAATTCCATTGTTGCAACGCAGGTAGATACAGAGGAAAAGGACAGATCACTTATGGAAAGTTTGAAAAACACTCTCAGTAGAAGATCTCTTATAAACAAAAACTCCTATAGACAAAACCTCCCATTTCCCAACAAGGGATGGAGGGGAAATAAAAATAAGAAAAAAAATAAAATAAAAAATAAGAAAAAATAAATAAAAATAAAAAATAAAAAATAAAAAATAAAAAATAAAAAATAAAAAATAAAAAAATAAAAAAATAAAAAATAAAAAATAAAAAATAAAAAATAAAAAATAAAAAATAAAAAATAAAAAATAAATAAAAATAACATGAAATAAAAAACAGTTAGCGTAAGGCAAGATAATACTAATAATAATAATAATGGAAAAATAAACACTCTATTCTCATCAGTTATGCACATGAATGTGACACCATTGCATGTGATCATGACAGTAATTGCACATTAATTAATTAAATCTTTGTGTATTTGTGTTTTCGGTGTCTTTGCCGTCTCTGTTATGCTTTTGGATGACTCATTTGTGTCTTGTGTTTCTGCAGAGGAGGAGCGACGGGTCAAAGCCAATGACAGAGAGTACAATGAAAAGTTTCAGTATGCGGTAAGAGGCCATTTGCGAACATGACGTTTCAGACTGCAATACTGGAATTTAGAATGTGTCATTGTTTCTTCTGGGTGGGATTCAGAGCAACTGCATCACGACGTCCAAGTACAACATCGTCACGTTTCTGCCTGTCAACCTGTTCGAGCAGTTTCAGGAAGTGGCCAATACCTACTTTCTGTTCCTGCTCATTCTGCAGGTGAGGAATGAGAAAAAGCCTTTTCATTCTCCTTGTGTAAGAATCGTCAGATGCCTCACCGATTCATTTGATTTAAAAAACTGTTCGCTCTTTTGTTTGATATCAGCCAGAAATTAAATACACGTCGACTGTTCATCCAGTGATATAACACGTTTTAAATTATACTTTCCATCTTTTCCAATACATTTCAACCCACAAGTGCATTTTCTTCCCAGTCAATCCAGATTTTCTTTTTTTTAGATTAGATAATTGATATCTTTCTACCTTTTATCAAGATCAAGATCAAGGTCAATGTTATTTATAAAGCACATTTACAAGCAAATGCACAGCCCCAAAGTGCTGCACAAGTTCAATAACTGTTAAATAGAACATTTAAAGCAAAAAAGGAAACAAGAATAATTTATTCTTGTTTCATAATTTATTATGAATGTCTAGCTCATCATTTTAAGCAACAATTTGAAGCTCTCCACAGCAGCTCTTATGCACAGAGGAAGATCGATCCCTTGTTTAGGACCAGCCACAGAAAAAGCTCAGTCACCTCTTTAATCTAGGCCTGGGGCCGTCCAGAGGGGCAGTGGGTCAGCCGACTCAGGGCTCTTGAAGTGTGCAAAATAAGCATTTCTGAAAGGTAAGAAGGTGCTAGAGTGTGCACATTAAAACAAGTAGTAACATCTTAAACTGAATTCTAAAAAATACAGGTAGTGGAGCGAGGACAGCACAGGTGTAAGGTCCTGGCATCTCCAGTGAGCAGGCCAGCAGTAGACTGTGATCAGGGTTAGGGTTCAGGTCAGCTGTAGTATGTGAGCAGGTCAGCTGTAGTATGTGAGCAGGTCAGTTGTAGTATGTGAGCAGGTCAGCTGTAGTATATGAGCAGGTCAGCTGTAGTATGTGAGCAGGTCAGCTGTAGTATGTGAGCAGGTCAGCTGTAGTGTGTGAGCAGGTCAGCTGTAGTGTGTGATCAGGTCAGCTGTAGTGTGTGAGCAGGTCAGCTGTAGTATGTGAGCAGGTCAGCTGTAGTATGTGAGCAGGTCAGCTGTAGTATGTGAGCAGGTCAGCTGTAGACTGTGGACTGAGGACTGGTCAAGGCCAAAGTAAAGTGGGTTGCAACAGTCCACGTGAGACGTTATCAGTGCGTGGATTACTGTTATCGGTGTAGTGCACTACAGTTATCGGTGTAGTGGACTACTGTTATCGGTGTAGTGGACTACTGTTATCGGTGTAGTGCACTACAGTTATCAGTGTAGTGGACTACTGTTATCGGTGTAGTGGACTACTGTTATCGGTGTAGTGGACTACTGTTATCGGTGTAGTGGACTACTGTTATCGGTGTAGTGGACTACTGTTATCGGTGTAGTGCACTACAGTTATCGGTGTAGTGGACTACTGTTATCAGTGTAGTGGACTACTGTTATCGGTGTGGTGTAGTGGACTACTGTTATCGGTGTAGTGGACTACTGTTATCGGTGTAGTGGATTACTGTTATCGGTGTAGTGCACTACAGTTATCGGTGTAGTGGACTACTGTTATCGGTGTGGTGTAGTGGACTACTGTTATCGGTGTAGTGGACTACTGTTATCGGTGTTGTGGACTACTGTTATCAGTGTAGTGGACTACTGTTATCGGTGTGGTGTAGTGGACTACTGTTATCGGTGTAGTGGACTACTGTTATCGGTGTAGTGGACTACAGATATCGCTGTAGTGGACTACTGTTATCGGTGTAGTGGACTACAGTTATCGGTGTAGTGGACTACAGATATTGCTGTAGTGGACTACTGTTATCGGTGTAGTGGACTACAGATATCGCTGTAGTGGACTACTGTTATCGGTGTAGTGGACTACTGTTATCGGTGTAGTGCACTACAGTTATCGGTGTAGTGGACTACTGTTATCGGTGTAGTGGACTACTGTTATCGGTGTAGTGGACTACTGTTATCGGTGTAGTGCACTACAGTTATCGGTGTAGTGGACTACTGTTATCGGTGTAGTGGACTACTGTTATCGGTGTAGTGGACTACTGTTATCGGTGTAGTGGACTACTGTTATCGGTGTAGTGGACTACTGTTATCAGTGTAGTGGACTACTGTTATCGGTGTGGTGTAGTGGACTACTGTTATCGGTGTAGTGGACAACTGTTATCGGTGTAGTGGACCACAGTTGATTGTAACCATCCAGGAATGGTCCAATTTTTTCTTATTGTATTATATGTATATAATACAAAAGGGAATTACATATAGTAGTATATAATACTATAGTAGTATACTATAGTATATAATATAATAAGTATGATATAGTATATAATACAACAAGTATCCTGTTTTGTCTAGTTGATTCCTCAGGTCTCGTCTCTGTCCTGGTTTACCACCATCGTGCCTTTAGCTCTGGTGTTGAGCATCACTGCAATAAAGGATGCTACAGACGACTATGTGAGTCAACTTTAAAACAACACAACTACAACTTTAGAAGTCATTATTAAATTACCACTCTATTCAAATACAAAACTATAGTTAATTAACTTTTGTCCGTAATTGTATGTACTATTTTCTCCCTTCAAAACCTGGATTTTAAAACAAAAATGTCACTTTACCATAAAACATCAGGTCTATACTTTCTACAGGTTTAATTTGATTGCATAAATTTGTGATTATGTTTTTCACCATAATTGAGCAGATAAAATTGCATAAAAATACAGATAAATGATGTGAAATGACTGCAATGATTTGATCTGCCTTTAGTTTCGACACAAAAGTGACAACCAGGTGAACAACCGCCAGTCTCAGGTCCTCATCCACGGCTTGTGAGTCTCAGGTTTCTCTTCTATAAAGTTAAGCTTCAACATCATGTTTAATTACTTTGTCTTTTTGTTCTCCTCAGGATCCAAAAAGAAAAATGGATGAATGTTAGAGTGGGCGATATTATTAAATTGGAAAATAACCAGTTTGTAGCAGTAAGTATCAATTTGATCAAAAGGAAAGCCTATCCATCATTCAAACTAAATTAGACAGGATTCATTTAGATCTCGTAGTTACAATTGTTCTATATTTACCAACATTAATCATATTTGTAGATGTTTGATGCTACGATTGTCTTCTAAATCGTCTTCAGATGTGATTAGTGTTGTGGTGCACTGCAAAAAAGGATTAGTAGGATGGCATTAGATTGGGCCCATGATGACAAGACAAGACCTCTTTTTACATCAAAATGTATTAAAAATGTATTGTGCACTTCAGTTTTTGATTTTACTTTTGTTCTCATTATAGATTTTTTTTGTTTCTGAAGCTTTTGTTGTTGTTGTTGTTGTTGTTGTTGTTGTTGTTGTGGTTGTTGTGGTTGTTGTTGTTGTGGTTGTCACTAAAATTGAAAAAAAATGTGTAAAAAATCCTGTTGTAATTTTATCTTCTGAGATCTTGTCTCATCCTTAATTGGGTCAAAAATACACAAATGCAGAAAAGTTGGCAGGATTAGAGGATTTTTTTACTTATGTTGTGATCTTGAGATATTTTAGCTGGAAATACAAAAACACTTTACAATTTCCCTAACTAGGTCTTTAAAATCTGAATTATTGGCTCTGGATTAATTTAAAATGTAATATAATACATAAGTCAATAGAAAGGGTGTATCATATATTTATTTACGGTCAACATTTCATGTTTTCTTAAATAAATTATTCCAAACAAGTTAAAACGAGAATATGATTTTGAACTGGAGTCATCTTCCGTTTTTGCAGTGCAGTTGAGTGGCTAATCAGTGCTAACGTCGTTACAGTGAAGGATGCTTGCTTTCAGCTGGTTGTGTATCTGTTTTCAGGCCGACCTGCTCCTGTTGTCCAGCAGCGAGCCCCACGGACTCTGTTACATCGAGACCGCTGAGCTGGACGGGTCAGAGCCTCCTCTCGCTCTTCACAATGTGCAAAGTCTACGGTTACTGCACACGACACCTCTGTAAAGTGCTGTGTGCTGCGTTGTTTTGCAGAGAGACCAATATGAAGGTGCGCCAGTCTGTCTCTGTCACGTGTGAACTCGGAGACACAAACAACTTGGCCACATTCAACGGTGAGATGCTGTCCTGCTTTTCCCCCAGTGCAGACTTAGACCTGAGCTTGGTCCAGTTCTAGTCCAGTTTCACTCAGACTCAGATAATCACTGCGGGTGAGTTGGTTTCTGGTTGATTACAAAGGAAATGAGGAATAATGTGAGGATGGATTGGCAGGTGAGCAGGAGTTGACTGGCAGGTGGCACCTGGACAAAGGGAAAGTCAAAAACAACTAAAAGCAGAGACTGAGCTATTATTAAAAAGCAGAACAACAAACTGCCCTGAGTGGTGTGATTGAAGAGCCAGGCTTTACTCTGATGGGTGATTGGAGTCATATGGCCACGCCCTGCCATGCCTGCATACGACGTCTGAGTACTTCTGCATGATTATAATTGACTTGCTTTAATGTCAAGCCCTGAGTTTTTTGTTTTTTTCCTAAGGTCAAGTTGTAGTTTGCTTTTGAACTTGGCAAAAATGTGCCCTGATCTGTCAGCACTGAGGTTCAGCCAATCAGCTCCCGCCCACCGTCTCTGACAAGGCTTAAATGTCAGCAGAAAAAATACCCACACAAAAACCACACACATTACAGAGCAGCAGACGCAGACATATTCTCACCGTATCCTCTTTCAAAACACCTGACTGAACACTGTGGCCTAATGCAGAGGAAAATGGACAGATATGATCATAAAACACTGCATACATTGGATTTTTGTAGGTGAGAATTAGCATATTTTGCAATTACCTGGTACAAGGCTTCTTTCCTTTCCATTGTAGACTGTCCCTGTAAACATAAAAACATAACACATCATTTATTGTCCAGGTGAAGTAGTGTGTGAGCCCCCCAACAACAAGCTGGATCGTTTCTGTGGCACTCTTTACTGGAAGGACAAGAAATACCCTTTGACCAATCAGAACGTGCTGCTGCGCGGGTGTGTGCTCCGCAACACTGAGTTCTGCTACGGCCTGGTCATCTTTGCAGGTCAGTTTACGGAGAGACTATGAGCAATATCTACTGTACATGTGGTAAAATAACTTCAGAACATGATAATACTTGCTTATTTTGCCCATAAAAAATGTCTGTTTTTAGACTTTTCATGCATTATTTTTCAAGTGGTTAGAACAGAAGAGAATATATCTGTGTTGTGTCGTAGGACCAGACACGAAGCTGATGCAGAACAGTGGACGCACCAAGTTCAAGCGCACAAGCATCGACCGCCTCATGAACACTCTGGTCCTGTGGGTAAGACGTCCCAAACCCTCCACCTTCACGCAACGTTCAATGAACCGGGAATTCACCCCGTTTCACCACGAAAAAACAATGCATGTGTGTAAGAGTGTTGTCTAATACAGAGTTTATAAAGGTGGAATCAAAATGTTACTTGTATTCAATTTTGCATTGTTTTGTTGGAATTTGTATATCGTTATCAGTGAAACAAGAAAATGTAATAGTAATAATTGACAATATTCCACTAGTAACCTCGATCTATTTGCCTCAACATGAGTTACAGGTAAGTTGTACTCAAAGTGGCAAGGCAAGTTTATTTGTAGAGCACATTTCATACACAAGGCAATTCAAAGTGCTTCACACAGCAGGAAAAATGCACTAAAAATCACAAAGAAATTACAGAAACAGAAATAGAATAAAATTAACTAAATAAAAAATAAAAATAAAGTTTAAGGATTGTAGAGAATTCCTCTAAAGAAAGACCTTTTAATTTGAATACATTTAAAAGGTGCTATTTTTAAAGGTGTAGGGTACTACCTCAAAATAAGTGTACTATGCTTTACCATAGCCATATTATTATTGAAGTGTATAAATTAGTATAAACTGTTATAATCCTTTTCAATACTTTAAAAATTATATTATTATTAAGTATTTGCTTTCGTGTATAGAATTAAAAGGATGGAACAGCAGCAAGAAAATCACTGCACAGCTCAGTGTCAATAGTTGCTCAAATCAGAGTATTTGAGGCATTAGAATTCACATTCAACACAATTTGACCCGTTGCTTTGTCGCTTTCAGATCTTTTGCTTCTTGGTGTGCATGGGTGTCATCTTGGCCGGGGGCAACGCTGTGTGGGAGAGAGAGGTGGGCTCTCTCTTTCAGAGCTATCTGCCCTGGGACCCTCCTGTGGACAGCTTCCTCTTTTCAGCCTTCTTCTCGTTCTGGTCCTACGTCATCATCCTGAACACTGTGGTGCCGATATCGCTCTATGTGAGGTAAGACGCCTTTGCAGTGTCGTTAGTACCGGGTTAGATGATGAGACACTTGAGAATCGAGGTTTGGTGCTGTGTCATGTAGTTACAGTCATACAGTTCAACTTTATTGTCTCCCGAAAGCTTCAGTTTAAACGCGTTCTTAATTAAACTGATTTTAAAATATATAAAATGACAACAACAAGACAGTGTAAGTCATGTTAAAGTGTATTATGTTTGTTTAAGTCACTTTTTTAAAACAAGCTGGAGTTTTAGAGCCTCAGAGATTTAGTGTATTTAGTGTATGCAATTTTAGTGTATTTTCAAAGACAGAAAACATTACCTTTCACAATGTCCTGATACTCAAAGTGACATCAAAGTACATGTAGTTGCAGCCGTGTGTAGAAGGATGTGGCATGAAAGATGTTCCATATGAATAAGTAGTATTCTCACTTTCCTTCTCAAACAGCGTTGTATTATTACATTATACCGTATTTTCCGGACTATAGTTTCATAGTTTTGGCCAGTGTGCAACTTATACTTATATACTTATACTCCGGAGCGACTTATATGTGATATTATTTGTTATTTTCACACTTGCAACCGCATTTCATACTCCAGTGCGACTTATATATGTTTTTTTCTTCTCTATTATACATTTTTTAGCTGCTGCGACTTATAGTCCGGAAAATACGGTAGTTTAATTCTACAATATTACATCTTCTTTGTATTTTTTTTGTATCTAACCCTAACACTTTTTGATTCAGATATTACAAGTGTCGATCATAACACTGAGTCACTGTCTCTATTACAAAGCAAAATAAGATCTATTTCTTTAAACTTTCTTTCTTTTTTTACCTTTTGATCAACGTTTGGGGTTGAGAGCAGGGAAGAGATCCAGCAAATTGTCAGAGCCACTCACAAAAAGATCAGATTTCCCTTTACTGACTGGACTGTTTTGTATTATTTGGCACAGCCTGAATAACGCACAACATAATCTCCTACAATCATCTGAGCGAGCACCTTGTTCTTAATATTCTCTCTCTTCCCGTCTCAGTGTGGAGGTGATTCGACTCGGACACAGCTACTTCATAAACTGGGACAGACAGATGTTTTGTTCGCAGTGTAACACGGCAGCAGAGGCCAGGACCACCACTCTGAACGAGGAGCTCGGGCAGGTGGGCTTTATGTACTCAACACTCTTTAATCAAACAAGACAAAGAGGCGAGAATCCTGTGGAAATGGTTTGTGCTTTTAGATGCAGCTCTGTTTTAATCTGTCTGCAATGCCTTTTGTTTAAATGTGTCAAAGAGTTTTTAATGATGGGTTGTTTACCTGGTTAAATAAAGGTTAGAAATAAATAATAAGGGGCTGGGAATCAAAAGTGGCGTAAGTGTCATTCAGGTAACTTTACAGGAAGGAAAGAAAAGTCCAGAACCGACTTTTCTTAAATTGTGTTTCGCCTTTTTACTCACAAATAAACAAAGTCAAATTGTCAATAACGTTTCCTTTTGCTTTACACGGCTACGATTAGGGTTATGGTTATTAGCGTTAGCGTTTGGCTGATTCTTCAAAGTGCGACAAGGATAAAAAAACAACAGAACATTGATTTTAAAACGCGTGTGTTTGTTGTAATATTGTCTTGTTAAATATGTTTAGGTTGAGTACATCTTTAGCGACAAGACTGGAACGCTCACCCAAAACATCATGGCCTTCAACAAATGCTCTATCAACGGACAAACTTACGGTAAACACTCAGTTATACACAAACGACACTTTATCATTGGAGATGCACATCTGCTTGAGACTTTCTTTAGACCTTAGACCCCGGATTTAGTCCTGGGTTTGACCTCTTTTAATCCACAAGGTGCATTAGGTGTAAAGCCACTGTAATTCTCTATTCATTTTCATTTCCGTTGTCAGGGGAAGTTCCTGATCCACTGGGGCCTCAACCAAAAGTAAGCCATGTCAACATTAACATGCTTTTTAAAAATGTGATATTTTTTATATCAATTGTTTTGGTTTGATTAAATGATATTGTATTGCTAGAAACTGGACTTCACTCCTTTCAACTCTCTGGCGGACCCAAACTTCTGTTTCTACGACGACACGCTCCTGGAGTCGGTGAAGGTGGGCGACTGCTGCACTCACGAGTTTTTCCGCCTCCTTTCTCTTTGTCACACAGTCATGAGCGAGGAGAAGAGTAAAGGTGAGTCTCACAGTATTTACAAGAAAATACAAATAAATGACAGACATTTTGAGGGCAAGAATCAAAAGGGCATCAGGATTTTATTTATTTATTTATTTGGTCGGGATAGTGCAAGTTTATGAACATACATGAAACATACACCGGATATATATAAAGAGTTTTTTTTTTTATTATCTCTCTCTCTCTCTTAAAAGTGTGAACATTGCAGGAGCTGGGCAATGTGACAAATACAAATCATATCGATCAATCTTTTTATCTTATCTGGTGCAGAAAGCCACTGTGACCAGCGTTCACGTGACATTTATTATTGGTTTGTCCTTCGCGTTCTTGACACACTTTTTAATCTGATCTGAGCTGGTTTCTTTGAGGGGTTTTTGCTCTTATTTTACAAAAACAAAAAGCTAGAATCCTTTAAACACTGTCTGTGTTTTAAACGTTGTCTTGTTTGAACCTCTTGTTTTTATTTTAATGCAACTGTTTAAATATTATATAATGTGTGCTGCAGTTCACTTTTGCACAAATCCATGTTGATCTCAATGTTTCTGTTTACCAGGTTGAATAAAGGCTTTGATAAATAATAAATACATTTAAAACAAATTAAAATGGACAGATTCGATTACATCAGAAACTTTTAAAATATAGTCAGATTTGTTACTCCAAACGCTGAACTGAAATGACTGAATCTTGGTCTTAACCTCTCCCATAACGTTCCAGTGTAAACGTGGCTCCTTCTCTCTTGTGTTTCAGGCGAGCTGGTGTACAAAGCTCAGTCTCCAGATGAGGGCGCTCTCGTGACTGCGGCCCGTAACTTTGGCTTTGTGTTTCGCTCACGCACTCCAGGGACCATCAGCACCACAGAGATGGGACGTCCTGTCACTTACTCTCTGCTCGCTATTCTGGACTTCAACAACATACGCAAGAGGATGTCTGTCATCGGTGTGTCCAGGAGCAAATGTGTCTCTGAGGTTACAGATTTCCCCCTGAACAAAGATGTATAAATAATACCACACGCTAATAATAGTCTCAAACGGAGCACCACACATGGACAATATAATGGCAAGACAAGAATATCAGTTTTATAAGTGTTTTTTGAAGGTGATTTTTTTACTTAACACATAATAAGATAAGATAAGATAAGATATTCCTTTATTGTCCCACATGGGGAAATTTCATTGGTGCAACGCAGGTAGATACAGAGGTAGATACAGAAGAACAGATCACTTATAGGAAGTCTGAAAAACACTTTCAGTAGAAGATCTCCTATAAATAAATAAAAACTCCCATAGACAAATAAATAAATAAATACCATTGCATGTGATCCCGACAGTAATTGCACATGAATATGTGTCACGACAGCACATATATTGCACATGAATTTCACAGTAATTGCACATACGACAGAATTGCACATCAGTATTAGGTTAGGTCAGTATTGCGACGGGATAACGTGACGATCTCCGGTAAGACGACTGTTCTCCGCAGTTTCATCAGTTCCTCCTTTGTGGAAACGCGGTACGGCGCCGGCCGGGGGGCGGGGCCGGAGCCGGGGGGCGGGGCCGGAGCCGGGGGGCGGGGCCGGAGCCGGGGGGACTCAGAGCCAAAACACATCGCAACGACACGACGAAAACACTCAATCCAGCCGAATAAAGTCAAAACACGTTAATTTAAAGCGATTCCAGTGCGTGTCCCGATCGTTCGTGAAGTTCCTCTTTCATATAAACGTGTACATAAACGTGTACCGACGACACGCCGTACTTTAGCGCGGCCGGAGGGCGCGGGGGGGGGGGCTGGTGGGCTCGCTCGGAGCTAGCTCACGTCACAACAACACAACGAACGCAACGAAAAACGCTCAAATCCAGCCGAAAAAAGTCAAAAACAGTTGAATTAAAAAACTATTCCAGCGCGTGTCCCTATCGTACAGTAAAATAGAAAAAATATACTAACTATATTTACAAAATATAGGAGATAAAGCACAAGAAGTGTGAGAAAGACGAGAGAGCGTTTACACCGGGCTGCCAGCTGTACCAGCGCCTTATGACGCTGGATAATGGATGGATGGATAATAATAATTTATCAAACATGATTTGAAACATGACATCATTTTTTCACCTAGAAACAACATGGATTTCTAAAGCAGTTTTCTCAGTTTTTCTCACATAAAGATCAGCCCT
This sequence comes from Eucyclogobius newberryi, assembly GCF_026437365.1. Taxonomy (NCBI): domain Eukaryota; kingdom Metazoa; phylum Chordata; class Actinopteri; order Gobiiformes; family Gobiidae; genus Eucyclogobius; species Eucyclogobius newberryi. Next base: position 29,589,975 of record NW_027315945.1, on the reverse strand, counting down.
ACACAGACAAAACTTTCAAATCTTGCTGTTAACAAGGTCGGATCTAAAAAAAGGATTTGTGGATATATGATTCTAAGTCTGATTTATTAAATATTAAACTTAAAAAAGAAAAAAGGTGAACTTTAAATTTGCATGTACATTTTCAGTAAGTTTACTCAAATACAAGGTCCAAAATCCCTCAAAAATCAAATATTTTCACAAATTGTACCAAGACATTTGAACCTGACTCTATTTTTCAGATTGACATGTTCCAAATATGTGCAATTTTAATGCCTCCTTTTATATGAAAACATGACTTGATTAACTCCTGCATTGATGTAAGTAAACTACAGAAGAACTTTTGAATTGATATGATTTTTAGCATTGCCTTAATACATACAACACACCAAAAGAAAGAAATATGTTGAAATCAGAGCACTTGATTTAAAACACTTGGTCACACATAAGGTTTGACTAAAGACTGTGTAAACGTGTGTTGTTTTGTGGCCAGTGCGTAACCCTGAGGGCCGGATCCGTCTGTACTGTAAAGGAGCTGACACGATGCTCCTGGAGAGACTTCACCCCTGTAACCAGAGGCTCCTGAACATCACCTCAGACCACCTCAACGTGAGTGCAGCAAGAACAGGGCCTCTACTGCCCCCTAGTGTTGTCAGACCTGACCCTGTCCCCTGACCCTGACCCTGTCCCCTGACCCTGTCCCCTGACCGTCCCTGCTGTGCGTTCTGGCGTGTAGGAGTACGCCGCTGACGGGCTGCGCACCCTGGCCCTGGCCTACCGGGACCTGTCGGAGGAGCAGTGGGAGGCGTGGGCCAAGAGTCAGCGCGGCGCGGAGAAAGCCCCCGACTGCAGAGAGGAGCGCCTGGCCGCGGTGTACGAGGACATCGAGCAGGACATGATGGTCAGCAGACTGCTCTTCTTCTGTAAACGCAAAAGTGACTGTCTTGCACTTTTTTCCTTCCCCAATTCAAAAATGATGGAAGCACAAAATAGGAACCTGTGTTTATTTTAAGTCCTTTATGCAGATATTCAGTGGAGAGATTTTCTCCTCCACTTTCTTGAGGAAGTAAATGCAAATGTGAACAAAGCTTTAGATACACACCATGTTTACATTGATATAAGGATATTTAAGATAAGATAAGAAAAGATATTCCTTTATTTTTCACACATGGGGAAATTCCATTGTTGCAACACAGGTAGATACAGAGGAAAAGGACAGATCACTTATAGGAAGATTAAAAAACACTCGTAATAGAAGAACTCAGAATAGAAGAAACAAAACTCTTATAAACAAAAACTCCTATAGACAAAACCTCTCATTTCAATATGACAGCGATGATATAACCTCATTTAAGTGTGCGTGTAGCTCCTAGGTGCCACGGCGATCGAGGACAAGTTACAGGAAGGCGTCCCGGAGACCATCGCCGTCCTGTCTCTGGCCAATATCAAGGTGTGGGTCCTCACTGGGGACAAACAGGGTGAGTCTAGTCGTGACGGAGGCGGATATGAGCTCACGCAGACGGTGCCTAGAAGCCGGTTTTGATTGCTGTCGTTACGCTCCCATAGAAACGGCGGTGAACATCGGATACTCGTGTAAGATGCTGACGGACGACATGGCGGAGGTCTTCATCATCAGTGGGAACACGGTGCAGTCTGTGCGACAGGAGCTCAGGTTCGTGGGGTCTCCTTTGATTTGTGTTTCATCCTCTGCAGATTCTACAGTGGGAAACAAAATCTCTTGTTCTAGGTATTTCGATTGGATTTGTGATATGTGTTTAAACTGTTGGATTCCGCTCAGAGTTCACTCAAACAACTCCACGAACATTAACGTCTGAAATATTAACTTATAAACAAACGTAAGTATCATGGGAATTTCAGAATGTTTTTGTAGAGGTCTAAACTACAAGCACGACCAGATTTTTTATAGAAAGACAGGGATATTTTGTTCTTTCCAGAGCACATTCAATCATCTACAAATTAAAGCTGTTGCGATTTGATAATTGCGCTGTTAGATTCTAATATGCGACCGGCCGTATGAAAACCAGTCACAATTCACAGATTCTGAAAGTGTGAATTCAAAGCTATCCAATGATGTCTCACTCATGTAGATCTGATAATATCTGAGTAAGTTGTGGTCATTTGAATGTATAAAACTCTCAAAACCTTTCACTGAGAAAACGGGGTTCAAAGTTTTTCCACCGGAGTGAGCCCAGAGTCACAGGGGCCGGGGCTCATTTGCATCTCATTGAGATAAGCCCTCCCCCCTGTCACACTGACACCACCTTCCCCTACAGCTGTGTTGTTATTGATGTAGTGTTATTTTCATTAGGACTTGAACTGGACTTGAATCAGAATTAGAAGTCACTATATTAAAATGGAAATACTTGGATTACAAAAGGCCCTGAATAGCATCAAAGAATCAGAATAGGGTTTATTGCCATTTGTCGATAAACAGAATTCACAGGTGATTCAGTACATAATAAAAATGTATTAATCCAAGAATGTGAAAGTTATTTTCACGTTAACAAATCACATCTCTACCATTCAGAAGTCGGAGTTGAATTTAAATATTTACTTTTGATTCAGCAGCGGGATTAGCCAACTTTTGATTTCATGAAAACTAAACAAAAACACTAAACCGCAAAGCACCATAAAGCACACATAAAGCACGACCCACACAACCCACGGGTCAAGAAATACCACATAATTGTATGATTTGTACAGAACAACGCCGAAAAATAACCCGATAACATGGTGATAGCAAAGTTTAGCTTCCAACTTAGCCCACGGCCCGGAGCTAAAAGCCGTTTTAGCCACGAATACTAACGCAAAGCACCATAAAACACACACAAAGCATGCATGCAGGGATCTTGTGAGTACTTACGCCAGGCACTTTGTTTTCATGGATCTTTTTTCTTTTCTTTTTCATCTTTTTGTACAACGTATTCCATCTTCAACACCACGGAATATGACGGTGTTTTAAGTAGCCATGTGGCTAGCAGTTGATTGGCAAAAAAATATCAACAATGCGCTGGCTAGAAATAGGTTTGGTCGGGGCCGACTTGTGGCGTTTTTTCCCGTGGCCAGTCACATATGTCTTTGCTTTGCTGCTCTTCCTTCTCATTTTCTTGAAAGTCGCCTGACCTTCGAGGCTTTTGGTCGACCTCTTGCACGGATCTCTCAAAGAGAAACAGCAGCAGCACGAGCAACGCCAAGCTCTTCATTATGAGTTGTGTAGTGTGTTAAATAGTATGAGAGTGAAGCAGATGATAGGAGCTATAAACCTGTAAATGATTGAACACGGCGTCGCTTCACAGTCATTTGCCGCTGTTTGTGGGAAAAGCGCAGCAGACTGATTGGCTTTTATCCAACTGCTGATTGGGCAGTTCACTGGTGGTCTCAGGCGGAGAAGTGGGAATAACGCTGAAGACCCAAGCCACATTCTAGTGAAAATACATCTCAAAGTTGGGTGTTCTTCCCAAAAACAGTGTGACGGAGCCTAGTCGACCCCGGCACTGAGGGCACCGCACATTCCCGTATCTCTGTGGCGCTGAGCCCACAAACACACACTGTGTTTTCTAACCGCGTGAATGTTTAAACCGGCAGGGATGAGCGTACATCACAAATGGGCACATTTACCTTTCACTCTCCCCATGTCGATCCGTACAGTTATTTGTCTCGATTTCGGTGGGACCCAGGGTGCACACTTGGTCTCGCCGAGAGCCCACTCCTACTCCTGTCCACTTCCGCACACGCTCCCATAGCTCCTGCTGACTGGCCAAACAGAGGCAAAGGTACGGGGCGCATTATATTGTACAGTTGCGCGCGGTATGAATGATCATGTGATCATAGGTATTTCTTTTTTGGTCTCTTGTTATTTAATCTTAGTAGAGGTGTTCATTCAGTGAAGGAATGGATGAGTAATGTTTTGATTTATCTGGAATATATTTTTCATGTATTACTTTGGGGAAAATGGTGTTCTTTTTGTGTATTTTGGTTGGGTTATGTAATGGGTACGTGGGAGGGGCATGAGGGTACAAAAGCAGGGCCATTTTAGCTGCCAAGAGAGACGTTGTGTGGGCAACACCTGGACAGCAGAAAAACCTAGAGACGGGAAATATTGACGTCAACTTGTAATATGTTTTTTCCCTATTTTTCACTTTGTAAATTTTTTTTGCACAAAATGTATCAACAAAAACTGAATTTTCAACTCGGCCATTGTATTTTTGTAAAGAGCCCCTAACAACAGTCAATAACTGTTATTACACCTAACTCTAACCCTGAGGTCGTGAATATTTGAAGGTTTTGTGCTGTTTGCAGTGATCTGTTGTGATCATGTGACATTTGGGCGACTCCATCATAGTTATTGATCACATAAACAGTATAAAAAGAAACACGAATCAAGATTATTAATGCTGGTGCTTTTTATTTTGCACTGTCGTCTCGCATGCAAATCAGAGTTTTACAGCGTGAAAAGGAGGAATCCTGAAAGTGATGTGTAGTTGTTTATGTTGTCATAAAGTATGTGGTTAACAGGAAGCTTCGTGTAGAAGACATCTCCCTCCTCCATCTGGACGATCCTGGCATGTGAGTAAAGCACATGCTGGGATTCAGGACCCCAGTTGTACAGTAACATCTCCTGGTTGTGGTACATCCTAATGGCGGTGTAGGCATCACCAACAGGTTTATAACCAGTGAAGGTGAAGTAGTACACGCCTTTGACGGGAGCAGTGAAGATGCCTGTCACTGAGTTATAAGCTCGGCCCATGTTGTAGAAGACCTTTTCATAGATCAGAGTAGTGTCCACGTTGAAAGGCCCCACGTACCCATCGTCTGTGAGTCCGACAGAGAAGGCCACTTTGGGCTCCAGTTTGGCCTCCATCGTGGACACTCTGGACTCTGCCTCTGACAGCTGTGACCTCAGGACCTCCAGCTCAGACCGATGCTGCTGCTGGGTGGACTTCAGTTCCTCTTGAGTGGACTTCAGAAGCACGTCGTGTTCAGTCAGTTTGTCCCTCAGTATTTGCACGCCCAGACGCTGCTCGATCACCATGTCTCTCAGCTCCTTCAGCTCGGCGCACGAGTTGCAGACTGTCTCTTTGCTTTGCTGCTCTTCCTTCTCATTTTCCTGAAAGTCGCCTGATCTTCGAGGCTTTTGGTCGATCTCTTGCACGGATCTCTCAAAGAGAAACAGCAGCAGCACGAGCAACGCCAAGCTCTTCATTTTTGAGTTGTGTAGTGTCCGTTGGATCACAAGGCTTTAAATAGTATGAGAGTGAAGCAGATGATAGGAGCTATAAACCTGTAAATGATTGAACACGGCGTCGCTTCAGTCATTTGCCGCTGTTTGTGGGAAAAGCGCAGCAGACTGATTGGCTTTTATCCAACTGCTGATTGGGCAGTTCACTGGTGGTTTCAGACGCCGTGAGCGAGGGATGGTGTCGCTGGGATGGAGGAGTGGGAATAACGCTGAAGACCCAAGGCACATTCTAGTGAAAACACATCTCAAATTTGGGTGTTCTTCTCAAAAACAGTCAATAACTGTTATTATACCTGACTCTAACGCTCTGGTCGTGAATATTTGAAGGTTTTGTGCTGTTTGCAGTGATCTGTTGTGATCATGTGACATTTGGGCGACTCCATCATAGTTATTGATCACACGAACAGTGTAAAAAGAAACACAAATAAAGATTATTAATGCTGGTGTTTTTTTATTTTGCACTGTCGTCTCACATGCAAATCAGAGTTTTACAGCGTGAAAAGGAGGAATCCTGAAAGTGAGATGTAGTTGTTCACTTTGTCATAAAGTATGTGGTTAACAGGAAGCTTCATGTAGAGGACGTCTCCCTCCTCCATCTGGATGATCCTGGCATGTGAATCATTTGTGTTCAACACTCCAGTTGAACAGTAACCTCTCCTGGTTGTGGTACATCCAAATGGTGGTGCTGGCATTACTATTGTGTTTATAACCAGTGAAGGTGAAGTAGTACACGCCTTTGACAGGAGCAGTGAAGATGCCTGTCACTGAGTTATAAGCTCGGCCCATGTTGTAGAAGACCTTTTCATAGATCAGAGTAGTGTCCACGTTGAAAGGCCCCACGTACCCATCGTCTGTGAGTCCGACAGAGAAGGCCACTTTGGGCTCCAGTTTGGCCTCCATCGTGGACACTCTGGACTCTGCCTCTGACAGCTGTGACCTCAGGACCTCCAGCTCAGACCGATGCTGCTGCTGGGTGGACTTCAGTTCCTCTTGAGTGGACTTCAGAAGCACGTCGTGTTCAGTCAGTTTGTCCCTCAGTATTTGCACGCCCAGACGCTGCTCGATCACCATGTCTCTCAGCTCCTTCAGCTCAGACAACAAGTGACTGTATAATTATAACTGAGAATAACAAGACAGGATATGGTCGTTAAATCAAAATAATTTATTTCCCTAACAATTACAAAACTAACAGATTGAAGCGCGCATATTCCCCTGTCCCTCACAAGTTCCCACCAGTCCCAAGCGCGCTTGGGGCCATCTCTCTCTCTCTCTCTCCCTCTCTCTCCCTCTCTCTCTCTCTCTCTCTCTCTCTCACACACACAAAGGATATGAATATTCATAAGAAGGTGGATCTTCTGGGACCAGCTTCCCGTACCAGGCTGTACCTTCTGGGACATCCTAATATGGTCGTGAGATGAGACCCTTGACCCAGACAGAGAAGTTGGTTGGGGGACAGAGCAGTGTGTGTGTGTCCAGTATGCATAACAATGAAAGGTTTATTAATGCATTACAACAGCGCCAACTAAAATGTCGCAATTTCGATTTGATCGTGATATACCTTTGCGCCGTCCTCTGTCAAATCCTGTCGTTGCTCACTGTCTCTTCAGAGCAGCGAGGCAAAAGATGATGGAGCTGTCCCAGAGCAGAGAGGAGGGGAAGGAGGTCTTCGCCGAGGCCTGCTTTTTGTCGCGAGACGGGGACGGAGAGGTTACCGAGGCGGAGAAAGACGAGCGACGACCGGCTTCTCCGGTGTGCCCCGCGTCTCTGTTCAACCTCATGGACAACATCTCCGGAGAGTTTGGCCTCGTAATCAACGGCCACAGTCTGGTACGATCTGCGTCAATCTGACACACGCATGCATGTCAAAACTGCGACTAAATCATGACTAAATGGGGATTAAACCAGGACCAAACCAGTTAAGGATGAGTGTGAAGAGGAAGCGGCACGTTCAAAATGTTTCTTGTTTTGATGTCGATTTGTTTTGGTCGTTTTTGGTTGTCGTTTCCGTCCAGGCCCATGCGTTGGAAGCGGACATGGAGACAGAGTTTGTGTCCACGGCCTGCGCGTGCAAAGCGGTGATCTGCTGCAGGGTAACGCCGCTGCAGAAAGCACAAGTGGTGGAGCTCATCAAGAAGCACAAGAGGGCGGTGACTCTGGCTGTGGGAGACGGAGCCAACGACATCAGCATGATTAAGAGTGAGTGTGGACGGAGGAGCAGACGTGAACCAACTGAATGCACACTAGTCTTCGAAAACATAGTACCGTATTTTCCGCAGTATAAGGCGCACTGGATTATAAGGCGCACTGTCAATGAATGGTCTGTTTCCGATCATTTTTCATATATAAGGCGCATTAGGCGAAACAAAACGTGTACCACACAAAATTGCTTCTAGCACAACCAGAAGTAATCCGTATATAAGGCACACTGGATTATAAGGCCTTTTTTGAGAAAATTCAAGTTTTTTAAGTGCGCCTTATAGTGCGGGAAATACGGTAGCCATATCAAGGACAAGTTTCCCCTTTCCTCTCCCCCTTTTAAAATCCCCATTGTCAGATTTCAGAGTGATGATGATATTATATATTTTGAATTGGCAAATGTCCTCAAATATCACATAAACAGGATGCTGAAACCCATGTATAGGCACATAAATTACACAGATTTTTTTTCCCTCATACCACACACATAGATTGTATTTTCTTTACTCATTTCCCCCCGTACTTTCCTTACTGGCAAAAAAATGACTAGTAATTCTCTTGTTTTTAGTATATTTTGACTGCCTTAACGTAAGATTGCCAATGGAACAAGCATACGATATCTTGTTTTACTCAAAATAAGTAAAAGACAAGCATTTTCTAACTTGAAATTGAAATTAAATGCTATTACACTTGAAATAATAACAAAACTTACCATACTTTTTCTATATCTTATTTTAAGCAAGTCAAAATACTAATTTTACTAATACTAATCAAATCAATCAATCACTTTTTAACTTTTACATTTTTTCCAGTGTAGTTTCTTGAATAATAATTAGATGCATTTTCATAATAAACTTTTTTGGTTATCTTTTATTATCTTATTAACATCTTTACAACATAGACATACATTTTAAGGGTATTTACAGCTATTTACACACAGAGACAGCACACAGGAGGCACATTAGAGTCTGGTGCTGGACAAGACTTAGTGACATTAGTAATCCCTCACACTAAAATAACAGAAGACATTTGGACATAAAGAAAGTGACGAGGACGCACTGAACTAAAAGAAGAAGTAAACCTGCACAGCGAGACAAAAGTAAATGCTGCTTAAAGTACAGTAATTATCATGTTTTTAATGTTTTCAAATGGGTAATGTAGTGAACAGTGCACATACGACTAATACAAGAATCGAATACAATTTAAACTTAATTTGTGACGGTCTAAACTACAAGCAAGTTTTACAAATAATAAGACCTGCTCATTTGTTGTTGGCTGAAGACATCCTATATAATAAGTAATTGCAGCCTTTTTTCGTGTGATTATTATGCCATTTTAACCCTTAATGGTCACCTCCTCTGTGTCTCCTCCTGCAGCTGCTCATATCGGCGTGGGCATCTCAGGACAGGAGGGGAACCAGGCCGTTTTGGCCAGTGACTACTCTTTCTCTCAGTTCCGATTCCTCCAGAGGCTTCTGCTGGTTCACGGCCGCTGGTCCTATCTGCGAATGTGCCGCTTCCTCTGCTACTTTTTCTACAAGAACTTTGCCTTCACCATGGTGCACTTCTGGTTCGGGTTCTTCTGTGGATTCTCCGCTCAGGTCAGAGAGAGCTCGTTGTACCGTCCGAAGAAGCTCATTTTGACTGCGGTATGTAAACGTGAGTGTCTCTTCTCCAGACAGTTTATGATCAGTTCTTCATCACGCTCTACAATATCGTGTACACGTCACTCCCGGTGCTGGCCATGGGGATATTTGATCAGGTCAGTCTGCAAACTACACACTTTTAATTATCTTTTACTGGAGACGGTGTATTTGTATGCATTATGAGTAATAGTACGATTTCAATATTTGTATTTGATCCAGGACCAAAGAATAAACAAAAATATTAACCGTTTTTAAAAAAAAAGGACAAAGGTTATTTATATACAACTATACTATACTATAATATTCTAAACTATAATATTCTATTTTTTTTATTTGTTTGTGTGGGGGCTATTTTTTGTTGAAATTTGTAACTGAATTTAAGATTTAAAAGCAATTTTTTTGTATTTAATATATTTTTAAGATACGATAAGATAAGATATTCCTTTATTGTCCACACATGGGGAAATTTCATTGTTGCAACGCAGGTAGATACAGAGGTAAAGGACAGATAACTTATAGGAAGTTTAAAAAAAAAACACTTAATAGAACAAAACTCAAACAAACAAAACTCTTATAAACAAAAACTCCTGTGGACAAAATCTCTCATTTCTTAATAAGGAATGGAGGGGGAAAATAAAGATAAAATAAAATAAAAACAGCTAGCGTAAGACAAGATAATACTAATAGTAATGGTAAAATAAACACTCTATTTACATCAGTTATGCACATGAATGTGACATTATTGCATGTGAAACTAGAACTAATACAAAGACACTAGACAATTTGTTCTTAATGCTTTAGATTGAAAATACTTCAAAGGTAGTCACCCAGACACGTTTTTAGAAATCAGCACATTTCAAGTTCCATTTTTAATCTGCAGGAGATGGTTTGAGCAGCAAGCTAAAGGACTCTTGCCTCTAAGTTGAAACCTCTTGATTTCTAACACAGTGACGACCTTCTGAACCTTTTCTACCACAGACCTCTCCTGGATGAATGAGGAAGTACATCAATGACAAATTACAATCCCTAATATGTTGAAGTACGGCTGGGAGATAAGAAGGCACAAAAAAAGTCTTGAGAACTGATCCCTGTCTGCCACTGTTAATATTATCATTGTGTAATTCAGTGATTCAGTCATTCTTTCTGCTCAAACACGGACATCTTCCCTAACCCTGCAAACGCCAATATCCGCGCCATCGTCTCCTCAGCCTGCGCATCTTTAAGCTCCTATGTTGCCAATAGGATGTGGTTTTCTGGCAGGACGTCCCCGATGGCCGGAGCCTGGAGTATCCCAAACTGTATGAACCGGGTCAGCTCAATCTGCTGTTCAACAAGAAGGAGTTCTTCATCTGCATCGCACAGGGCATCTACACGTCGGTGGTGCTGTTTTTCGTCCATTACGCCGCGTTGGCCAATGCCACCCAAAGCTCCGGGGAGCCGCTCGCTGACTACCAGACGTTCGCTGTCACCACGGCAACCGCTCTGGTCATCGTGGTCAGTGTGCAGGTAAAAGCCAGACAAGCGGCGCTATTTTTAACGGCCCGAGAACAGGTTTTCAAGAGTCGCACGTCACTGCAGATGAATGATTATATTGGAACTACTTTATGCCACTGACACAAGAACTTCCAGTATAACGCTGTTTCTAAATGCACCAAAAAATAGAAGAATCAAACAATAAATTGCTTAGTATCTTTAATACGTCGCAGATGTTATGTATTTGACCTTATACAGCTCAAACTTACATACTACAGTTGTCTAAAGTATTGAAAATCCGATACTCAATACTAAAATTTGATACTCGTTTGAGCAATATCGATATTGATTTGAAAAAAATCACACACATGACCAAATTTGACCTTTTAGTTTGATCTTGAACAGAACTACACTTCTTGGGGACATGAAGAAAGCACTTTTTTTGTTGTAGAAAATGAAAAACAAATATATGATTGTGGATTAAATCTATTCCTCAGTATAAAAATCAAGATTGAAACGTTCACAAGTTTGAAATCATGAAAAAAAAAGATCAGACATTTCCCCAAAAGGTACACACGATAAATACTGAGCCCACATCGATTGAAGGACAAGTCGATTTAGTCATTATTGTGGCCTAAACGTTCCAGAGATGTACAGTAGATCGCCATAGCTTTTGTTATTTTGCTGATTAAAAAACAATAAGTCTTGATTTAGTCCTGATTAAGACTTGGTTTAGTCCTGTGCTTGTCCCGGTTTAGTCATGGTCTTGTTTAATATCTGGATAAAACGAACAAGATCCAATCACAGAGTTACTACTATAATACTTTTAATCATTCATTTATTTGACAGGGACGGTGCAGATTAAGGAACATTTCTGTAAACGCTCCAGACCATTTACAAACTCAACACAACTCTGCACATGGCAGCAGCGCAAAACAAACAAGATCGACACAAAAATTTTATCGATTTGCTGAAGAAAATGTGGATGTCGCAGGATGTAATAGTTGTCGTGGTTCTTTTCCCGATGTAGTCCCAGTTTTGTCCCAGTTTTGATGCTTTGTGTGGGTCAAAGTAAAGTTAAATGCAGACTTTCTTCAATGAACCTGTTCTCAGATCGCGCTCGACACCGGATACTGGACCATCTTCAACCACGTGTTCATCTGGGGCTCTTTGGGCTTCTACTTCAGCATCATGTTCGCTCTGCACAGCCAGACGCTCTTCAAGATCTTTCCCAATCAGTTCCACTTTGTAGGTCAGTTCCCTGTCACGCGAGAGCTTTGGCATTTCTGCATTTTTAGTTTGAATTTGACCAGTAACAAGTGTGATGGTTGTATATACTGCCTGTTTTCCTCTACTTTACTTTAGTCATATTTGGTAAGTATTTCATCAGCTTTTAGGAGTGTTGTTTTTGTGTACTTTTGAGTTATTGCCCTTTTGGATCAATAATGTTTGTTATACTGTATATATTAAGACAGTTTACACCACAATGACAGTAGGAATGCCAAAATTAACCGGTTAATCGATAATCCCAATTATTTAGAGCAAAAAAGTTATGATTGTGACCATTATAATTCAGTCATTTCAATTTGTCAGAAAAGTAAATGTTTTTTTAAATGTTTGCGTGTGTTTTTGGAAAGGTAGTGCCCAGAGCACGCTCTTGCAGCCAGTCGTGTGGTTGACTATTGCACTGGCCACTGCAATATGTGTAGTTCCAGTTTTGACTTTCCGCTTCCTCAAGTTGGATCTCAGGCCTCAGCTCTCTGACACGGTGAGAAACAACACAGGGTCAGCGTCATGCTCAGGTTAATGTGTAACAACCTTCTGTGGGACGAGACCGGACCGTTAATGACAGAATGCACTCTGAACGCACTGTCAATATTGACCTGTCCTAACAAGCTGTGGAGCATGGAAATAAGGCCTCAGCACATTTATCCCTTTTGTGGGGGCAGGGACATGATACATTTCATTAAAGGCAGGGCCGGCCCAAGCCTTCAGGGGGCCCTAAGCGAAAACATTTTTGGGGGCCCCTCACCACGTCATCAGAATCAGTTTTATTGCCATTGTCAGTGAACAATTCACATATGGGAACTTTCTTCAACGCAAACAAAGCGCACCAAAACTCCAGGGCATCCGTTTGCCAGTTAGTTTATTCTCAACACCTCACAAGCTCAAATATTGCTAACTTAAATCCCACAATGCAACTTGGTATTCCGCTGACATCACCTCTACTCCCTGTACAAATAACACACGTCCCAGATATGTTTTTGGGCGTATTTGTGGGCGTTAAGGGTCGACAGCCACATTAGCACATTAGCAGTTTAAATTAATGAACAGGGGGGTCTGGGGGAGATTTTAAGACCTTTTTTGGGTCTTCTGGTGCATTTTAATGTGGTCCAGCCGGCTAAAGTAAGAGTAAAATGTTGAGGTTGTAATGCTATAAAATGATGATGTGATGAAACTGTGCCAGGAGAAAATGATTAAAGCCAGTTATTAATACATTAGTGTACTTAATTACTCAATACAATATTGGCTATGAAAAATAATTATGGTCAAATTGATTCATTTTAACTGAAAATGTAAAAGTAATAGTTATCCTTACTAATTTATCTTTTACAGCTCCCAACTGTTCCTTCTTGCCAAAGTGACAAAACAAGTTATATTAAATTAAACAAATGGCATAAGCGTTGCTTGATTAACAATTAACACTGATAAAACAGTGCAAACATGTTATTCCCAGAGAATGAACAGAACGAGAAGTGAAGGTCCAAACCTAGCTATAGTGAAGAGACTGCATTTCTGCAGCTTTGCCACTTTTGTATAAAAATATATAGTATTATTCTATAACAGACGCAATCATAATATGTCTGGTTATTTTTCACTATCAATTTATTATAATTTATAACAAATAGTCTAATGATGCTTTTTAAATACATTTAAATGTTTTATTGCTCTATCAAAAGTTAATTACAATATAAATGTTTGTTCTGATCAGAACATGACACACTGGACTCCTGCATGAAACAATGCTGCGATGTGATTGGCTGATGGACCTTACGTGCATAAACCTTTACGTTCCTCTTATTGCAAGTTAAGAAGTCAAAGTAAAACAGACATCACGAGTCATGATTGATCTCACACATGGTGATGTGAGAGAGAGGGACGCAAACTCAAACCGCTCATCTCTGACTGAGGCTGCACAGGGGCCCGGGACAGGGGCCCGGGACAGGGGCCGCACACTGTTCACTCCAAAGTCTCACGTCAGAGGTTCTGGACGAGACGGCGCTCGTCCGGACCGGATCTCCGCCTCTTAGTGACCCGGGGCATAGACGCCCCTCCCCGGCCTCACCTGCAGCTAACACTACTGGGCTGGTGTAAATGTTAAGCTTATTATCTTTCATTCAGACACATATTATTGTGCGCGGGGCAGAGCTCTCCTCGCCTCCAGCCTGAGCGAACTAACGTGACAGAATCGTGTTGTTTCAAACAGCAGCATTAACCGTCTCTTTGTAAGAGAAGTTCAATACCTGGAGAGTGTTGTTGAGTTTGCAGTTTCTTTACATCGTCAAGAAGTTTCTTCTTTCGTTTTTCGGCATCGGGGGGATATATTCCTCTGGACATGAGGACCACGCAGGGACCACGTTCTGTTGTGTTTATGTTTTGCTCTCGTTCTCCTCGCGCACAATGAAGTTGCCCAATCAGCGCAGGTTTGGTGTCTCGGTTGCCAGATTGTCATTACAAATAAATGCGGTTTGTGCGTTATATGTTACCGCTGTGTGCGCTCCCGCGCCAGCAGCGCTACTACACAAGTGGCGCACGCTGCGCTTGCGCTTCTCATAAGACGGGTTGCCAGATTGGGGGCCCTACTAACGCCTCGGGGCCCTACGCGGCTGCTTAGTTCGCTTATAGGCTGGGCTGGGCCGGCCCTGATTAAAGGCCATATAATTACTGATTACATTTGGTGCGAAACAGAGGAAATATAAATCTGTCTGCTTATAGTGTACATACGAGTTCAATGACCACTAAACTGTTAACTGAAAAGTCAGCAACTAAATCAAATGTATCTATTTTGATTATTGTTAATCATTATCTGGACTATGCTCACTCAAAACACATGCCAAAATAATAATAATAATAAATATAGCCGCAAGCGGCAATGATCGGCCCTCGCCACGCCGCCGCCACGCCGCAAGAGGAGGGGGCGCTAACGCGCCCCAATTGTCCTTTTATTACATCTACTGCTGAATCTGTGACGCTGTCACATCTTCTCCCCTTTGTTTTAACATCAAAAAGCAATTTTATTTTGAATTCTTGGCAAAATGTGCGGCTTTGCCGCACAGACACCGTGACTCTTAGAATAAAAATGTGGATAACTTTTGATGGTCCACCCCTGAAGATGAGTCTCACCAAATTTCAGGTTAATATGTCTAACGCCCTAAGAGGAGTTCGTGAAAGTCTAAAGTGTAAACATGTTCTGGCGATTTCCCCATTGGAATAACATGGAAGGTTTCGGTCATCGTTACGGCAAAGCCATAACAATTATGACATGGGTCTCATTGACTTTTTTGATGGGGATGCCAAAATTTAGTTGTGTGTCAAATTTCATATAATTTCGCAAAACTAAATATTTAACCTCCATATAAAATCTGTAGGGGGCGCTGTGGCTCCAAATTAATTTATTTCACTTCAAGTATGTTTAGGGCAAAGAGTTTAACAACTTAACAATTTGACTTTATCTGCGCAAACGGCAGAAATGTTAAATTTGGAAGATTTCTGAAATTCTTGCTACAGTTTGCGGCTTCGCCGCACAGAGACCGTGACAGGTATCAATGTAATTTGGATAACTTTTGATGTCCCACTCCTCAGTAGCATTTTCACCAAATTTCAGCTTTTTAGGGCCAACGCCCTGGGAGGAGTTCGTAAAAGTACGACGTTTGGAAAAACTCCGAAGTCATGCTTAGCCATTTTTGAACCAATATGGCCGACATTTGGTTGGGCGGACGGCATTGCCGTAATAATATTTTTTACTTCTCTTGTCACCATCTACCTCTGCGCCAAATTTCATGATTCTACGATCAGATTTTTTTTGGGTCATTTCCCATCTCTCAATGCATTTTTGGTACATTTGGGGGCGCTGACGCGCCAATTTTTTTAATTTTAGAAAAAGGAAATAGCCAGAATGTAGAGAGGCACGATTTTTAGAGGTGTGCAAATTTTTGTGACTTTTTGTCAATGTTCACTGGGTGAAAAATAGGGGGGTTGGTCCCGAGAAGAAGAAGAAGAAGAAGAAGAAGAAGAAGAAGAAGAAGAAGAAGAAGAAGAAGAAGAAGAAGAAGAAGAAGAAGAAGAAGAAGAATAAGAAGAAGAAGAAGAAGAAGAAAGAAAGAAAGAAAGAAAGAAAGAAAGAATAATATTCCGATGCGAAAACAATGTTTCCCATTTTTCAAATATCATGAACTATACATTTCCGGAAAGCGCTCGCGCTTTCCTACTTCATGGTGTGGGTCCCTGGTCACTGACGGGTACTTTCGTTAATTTTGAGTGGGCTCCGCCCACTTTGTGTTTTTGGCCCTCTATACAGTAATAATGTTAAATTTTTGCATTACATGCTTATATGCACGGAACATGCAAGAGATGGGGAACGTATTCGTGAGCTACTTAGGGCAAATGAGCAATTTAAAGTGCTCGTTTAGTGCGTACTTTTGCACGGGCTTCGCCCGTTTACAACGGTAAAGTTCCATTTTCCTACTACTAATTAGTATGCACGGGGCGTGCGTGAGTGAAGGAGTGCGTTAGTGAGTGTTTGGAAGTGGGCGAGCGCTTCGCGCTCGATTTCGTGCGCACTATGTGCGCACTTTCGCAGCCGTGCTTCGCACGGCCTTACGAGATTAATAGGCCTCTCGCCAGCTTGTGGCGCTCGGGCCTAATAATAATAATACATTTTATTTATAACGCACTTTACATTCGAATGGAACCTCAAAGTGTCGGTGTAATCCCTCATTCGTCCAGGCGTGTTCCATAGTAAAAAAAGCTTCAGTTGTAGTCATCTGGACTCAGTTAGAAAAAATAGACGTTTCGACTCTCATCCAAGAGTCATTGTCAATATTGACAATGACTCTTGGATGAGAGTCGAAACGTCTATTTTTATTTATAAAAAGATGTTTTATTACAAAAACAGCAGCATTATTAAATGAAAAGAAGGTTGATCAATTTGTGCACTACAGTATAACACTAGAAGCCTTCAGTTAGCCTATTTTTACCTTCAGCCAATAATTAATGAATAATGTTTTTCAAAAATCTTAATATAGACAAGTAATAGTTTGTCTAGTCGATGAATGAAAAACATAATCATAAACTACAAATAAGTGTTAGTTGCAGCTCTATTAATATAGTTGTGTTTCAGGTGCGTTACACACAGCTGGTGCGTCAGAAGAAGAGGAAGCTGGTGGGTGCGGCCGGACACTGGCGAGGGGCCAGCACAATGTCTGAGGGGCGCCTGGGGGCCCGCAGCGGCTCTCGCAGGTCGGGTTATGCCTTCGCTCACCAGGAGGGCTTTGGGGAGCTCATCACCTCAGGGAAGAACATGCGCCTCTCGTCTCTGGTGCTGGGCTCGTTCGGGTCAAAGCACAGCTCCAGTTGGATCGACACGCTGCGCCGTAAGAAGCAGCCGCACACGCCGCCGAGCACCTCCGGGGACTGCAGCCCGGCCCCGAGCTCCATCTCTGCCTCTGCCCCGCCCCTGTCCAACTCGTCCTCCATGTTGGGCGGGTCCCAGGACACTCCCATCGAGGAGGAGGCGGGCACAGCTACAGCCCAACGTGCAACCGCGTCTTTATCCTCCGAAACCAACGGCGCTCCAGCTGCATCACAGGGGCCTGCTCAGTCCCACAGCACAGTCTCCTGCACAGACCCCCCCACAGGCTGGACCCTCAGTCTGGGAGCTGTGCAGGTGAACCCTCTAACTTGACTTCATCTGGTTGTGTTTCTGCCTGTGATTTGGGCCTAAATCTGCCATTGTGCTTGTGTCCTTCTCTTTAGGAAGCTCTGTTTGGATGGAGGAGCACTGCACCTTGCACCAACGCCGCCACTTCTGCTCCAACATGATTGTCTAGCTCAAAAAAACAAAACAAAACACTTGTATCGCCAATCTTAGAGCACATAAACTATACTTTCAGCATATAAGGGCAGATAAATGACAGCTGTAACAGACGGTGTTATTTTCATGAGTTTTACCAATGAAAATAAACAAAAGAGGAGAATTCTTCACTATTCGAGATGCTTTTGAAAAACCTTTACTTTTAATGTTGCCTTTGAGATATAAAATAACATTAGAGCTTAGCGTTGTAGATCCAATACTAAAACATGTAAAGCACACAGTCCTGAGCCTCGACTATAGTTCTCAATGAGAACAAACCCTTATTTTACAGTTTCAGACTTTATTTTCCGTTGTGTCTTACATCACATTGATGTGCTTATTATGGCTCAACCACCTGCACCGTACGACTGTGACGTATGTATTATTATCATATTAGACTTTATGGTCTGACAGTGGTTCTGGTCAAATGTATGTCATTTATTCATTTACCAGTGAAGTTACTTTCAATGTGTCTTAAATTCTCTGACTTTGTCTCAAATACTCACTGGTTTGTTTGAATTTTCAGTGACAGTGTATTTATTTATTTTGTCCAAGGATGATGAAATATTGTCATACAACCAAACGCTGTGTTGTGTTTTTTCCTTTTCTATTTTCTCAAGGCTGTTTTACTAGAGTTTATTTATTCACATTCCTTTAGTGAACCGGGATTAAACATGTATCTGCAATTGACTCAGAGGACTGGAGGCTGACACATCATGGAATGCACTTTATAGAGTTGAAGTAGACATAGTTAAGCTGCACTACACCACAGTAGAACAATAAACCTTACATTGCTTACATTACGGCGCAGCGGAATAACAAAAAAAAGGAAGAGCCCGGGGATTTCACAATAACGGGTCTTTACGCACGACACAACCCACAGTCCCGCCTCATTTGGAGCAGCTCCACGGAGCTCTCCTCACGCACAGGGCTCTCCTCACGCACGGGGCTCCTCATGCACGCACGGGGCTCCTCACGCACGCACGGGGCTCCTCACACACGGGCCTCCTCACGCACGGGGCTCCTCACGCACGGGCCTCCTCACGCACGGGGCTCCTCACGCACGGGCCTCCTCACGCGACCCTGGGACGGACAGACGCGCAATCGAACTGTACGTGATGGAGTGAGTGAGCGCGCACACGGGGGACATCGAGGCTCAGGACTCAAACATGTGGAGGACGTTTCTCTGCGCGCTGTGCGTCCTGAGCGCTGCGCCAATCCGCTGCGAGGCGCGTGGGAGCTGCCCCAGGAAAGGTGAGGGGCCAATGTTCTTCTAAAACACTGGATTTGAATGAAAACTATAGGAGCTAAAAGAGAGGAATTCACCAGTGCGAGTGTGTTTTAATCATAGACACTTTTTTGTTGTCCTCTTATTTATGTTTGACTTGAGCCCAGGTTATTTGGAGTAATGTACTATGTCTATTTTGATGACAGCTAAAGTCTAATTATGTCTCAAGTAGACAAATAACACTGAAATCAAAATGTTCCACAATTGACTTCAGAAAGTTTGTTATTGAGCTTTTGTGTGACCTGCTTTGACGCAATAGATCAATGCGTTCTCAACCTTTTTGTATGTTTAAGTTTAACTCTTTGTACACAATTATTACTATTCTATTTTTACAGGTTTTTTTTTTATGATATTGGTGCCCAAATCACCAATTAAAACATTAAGTATGTTACATTTACCTTCTTTATAAATCCCTGGTTGGGAAACACTGCTATTTTACTATAACATGTTAGTGAAGGGATGACTGAAGTTGTATTATTGCGTCTTGCATTCATATATTATTCCCTAGAATCCCAACCCTTCATGGACGTTTGTACAATTATAATTAAACAACCATTTCATCTTGCTGCCATCATTGCAACAGAACATTTGAATTCTTCCAATTTGTCTCACGGGTTTGCTCTAATTTTCAGTGCAAATGTACTTCTTGTTTTTCTCTCAGGCATGTCAACAAAGGATTTCTAAATTCAAAATTTCAAAAAAATAAATTAAAAAAAGACAATAAAACTAAAAATGAGCTTCACTTTCCACCTCTCCCATAGTCAAGCAGCATTTTGTTATAGTTAGCTATATATAGCTATATCGTTAGCTTGTTATAGTGGTTATTTATTTTCTAAATCACACAAGTAAAATGTATAAACCGCTTACATTTCTTTATGAAATTATTGACATTTTGTAAACAGCCTGGAAACATTAAAAACATGAAATAGTGATGAAGAGCTACAGAGAGTTACTAGAACGTCTTCCTAAGTTTTACACAAATACTGGTTGTTTATTGTTTGTTTGTTTGTTGTCTGTCTGTCCTCCAGAGCCCCCTCCTGGTGTGGTGGTCGTCTCCCTGGGCAGTGACCTGGTCCTGACCTGCAGTGGTCATGTGATCCTGGACGGGGTCAAAGTTGTGGCTCACTCCATAAGTCACTCCATAAGCCACAACGCAGTGGTCTCGGAAACACACGACGCAGTGCACACAGGTCCTACGTCTCCCCCGTCCCCCCCGTCTCCCCCGTCCCCCCCGTCTCCCCCGTCTGCTGTCGGGGCCAAGACTCAGTTTGGTGCTGGAGACGTGGACGTGGAGTTTGATGATGAGGAGAAAGACCAAAGAGGCGCAAAGGCGAGAGTCAAGTGGAAATGGGACGACAGAGACGTGCAGAGGAGCGCGCAGGGGTCCACACTGTCCCTGTCCCAGCTGAGGACGAGCGACTCGGGACGTTACAGCTGCCACCTCGGAGGCTCGGAGAAGTTCTCAGCGAAGGTTATAGTGGCTGGTACGTTTACGTTTGTTTCTAAATGTAAAATATGCTGTAAAGGGGTATTTCCACAGTATAGTAAAAGGTGCACAATGTAACGTTTCTGGTTTGGGGTCTTGCACGTGTTTGTCTCCATGGAGATGTTAGTGCGTGGCCTGAAATTTTCCACAGTATTAAACTTATATGTGAATGGAGACAGGACAGCACTAGACCAAAAGCCCGCTCACAATAAGAGGGTGTTAAATTAGCCAAAAAAACATGCAAATGAGGAAATGCAAGATGGATCATTTCAATGCCAAACTATGGGAAATTACAGCGACATCAATAACATTTCCATGGCAAGACCTCCACTAGGAAAGTAACATTGTGCAGCTTTAAAATGACCTGGATTCAAAATATCTGTGTAGATTTGCTGTTGCATTATTGTATTGTATTGTATTGTATCAGAGCCACTTTTGTACATGACAGATTTGTAACCTTATATTTTGCTCTACCTGCACTTTCTGTCTATAGTTATTCATCTTGATTTATTCTGGCATGTTCCTATTCTCCTGCTGTTCTTGAACTATGCGCTGCAAAAATGGAATAAAAGGTTAAAGGTTCTCTTTTTTTATCCTCTCTTCTCACAGCTTCTCTTCTTTTATCATCTTCTTATATCTTCTTTTTAATATTAACTTGCCTTTTCTTCAGATAAGACAGATGACTTAATGTAAAGCTTAACGTACACAATTTCCATTTTTATTACTATTACACAATGCGGCGATCTATGTCTCTTCTATCATGCATCGAGAGGTGATTAAATGGTCTGCTTCCTCTGAGAGGTCACACTTCACTGTGATTGGTTGAATCTGCCTGTCAGTCACTCAGAGCATGACAGAGGCTGACCAATGGCTGAAGAGTGCAAGGAAATGTGTTTGGTTTGAGCAAGATTCTGGATTAAACTGATGATTAATAACAATATGATGATGATAATACCAAAATATAATCATCATAGGATCAGATTACAATTTTATGTTCATTACAACTTGCCCCGCCCTAATCAGAATGAATCAAACACATTTACATATCTTGAAGACAAACCTAAACTAACAAACCATAATGAATGAATTAGAAAATAAAACACTTGACAGCATTTTATTTTCATTCTTGTACGATATGAGTAAAAATAATAGCTTTTTTGCTCTGTTTCCGTAGAGGCTGCAGAGACTCCTCATTTGTCCTGTTACAAAAAGTCTCCGAGCAGCAAGATCCGCTGTGAGTGGACGCCGCAGACGAGCGCTCACAAAGGCACCAGCTGCTCCCTGTTCATCCGCAAAAGGTCAGAAATGAGAACACACTCCAGTAAGAACAGAGGATTAGCCACAGGATAAGGCCCAATGTTAAAAGCACAACATCATTACTGAAGTGATATCAGAGCTCGGGTAGAACACATTCACAAATACAGTTTTTAGGTTATTTAACAGGTAATTGTTTATTTATTACGTATTATCTATTATTTATGGTTAATTCCAATGACAGGGGGGGAAATGCATTAAAATCACAAAGACATGACAGAAATCACAAAAATTTCATTTCTATTCATTCATTTTTACAATTTTGCTGACATGAATCATACATTTTGTTCGTGCTTAGTGAAAAACCAAATCTATTGGACCAGACTGGCAGACACTCCAGACACTCGTTCCCATATTTATATCAAATTCAGTATTTTAATTTAATTCACAATACTTCCATGCTATACTATACTTCTGTTTCCCACAGTTAAGCATAATATATTTATCTTCATTTGAATAGAGATGCACGCTAGATGGCCTTTCCAAACGGGTAAATTCAACAGATTGATTTGCTTCAGCTTTTAGATCTTGCCACTGGATAAACTATGGTCGACTTCCCTTTTGCCTCCATTTACTTTCATTACAGACTTTTTTGATTAAATCTGATTATGTCCTGTTCACTTAGAGCAGGAGTATCTCAAAGTAGGTATTCAAACCTTTCCTACTCGTTCCTCGCGCTCACAAATCCTTTGGCATGTCACTAGAATCACCTGTATCCACTGGCACAGCTTTAGTTCAGCCTTTTCAGACACAGAAGTGAAGAAGGTGTTGTCCCCAAAGTGTCATAAAGTGACTCTTTCTTCTCAAATGTTCTGCTTTGACCCCAGCTTTAATTAGGATTAGGATGACTGTGTTTCAGAATGATGAGATTTGAGTTTCCATTGAGAGTGGCAATAAAAACTAAACATTATACAACATGTTCAATCAAAACATTGCATATAGCAGGAAGCTAAAAGCATGACTGTAATATAATATGTATATAATGTGCAATATAATATGAGAAGTATGATCCACTTCTCTTTTGAATCCAGTTGACTCCATACTGGAATTTAGAATGTATTTGTTTACAACATTTGAGTCTCCATTTTAAGTACTTTTGATCATTCAAGCAATATAATATTATTTTTAGTTTGAAAGAGGAAATGGTGTGAGTGACGCCCTGAAAGTTCATCGGCAACATTTCTGTTCAAGCTCAATGTTCAATATACTATAGGCTTTATTATAATTCATATTCTTGTTGTTTTAATAACTTAAACATACTTATTTGATGAGTGATGACTTTTGAGTATTTGCGTAAGTAATAGCTTTTATTTTACATATCGTTTATCGTCGAGTTTAAATGCCAGAAAACTAAAAATACTTGTATAACTGAACCTGATCCCTGAAGTTAAGATGAGCTCAAGCCTGGTCTTCATTTCATGGCTATAAAATTGCTATTTATGGCAGTCATTTTCAGATAAATCAGAATTGTGTGTGTTTAATATATATACCTACACATACATTCTGTTTCCTGTTGTATATAAAGCATTTAATTTGCCAGTTTTATCCCTAGAACTGAGATCTGAGCATAATCAAAAGGTGGCATGGTTAGGGACAAATGCCTGAACAGCTTCTGCATCAGGCGGTTTGTCGACCCTGAGCCATTACCATTCACTTTCCCCCCGTTGTTTCTCATTGCACCGTTTCTCTCGCGGCCCAAATAACTCACCGTTGTTTCCGTTCAGACCGACAGGATCGTTCCTACGAGTTCCGTGCTCGTACTCGACGCGGCGCTCCAAATGCTGGTGCGCTCTGGACCACAACGAAGAGGAGAAGCGGACCCTGCACCAGGCCTTTCTCTGCGTGTCCAGCATCACCGGCAACGCCACCAGCGCGCTCGTCTCCTTCACGCCCATGCACATCTGTAAGCTCGCCTAAAGCATCATCTAACTCGACAGCCAGACGGTTCAGAGCAGGGCAAACTGATAAAGAAGAATTAGGTTTTGTTTTCTCGCTTTGATCAATCACAATTTGCCATTGGATTTATTGTTTCTTCTTAAAAAATGATCAAAATGGTTTTCATTTTCAACTTCATGAGCACAAATTAGACTTTTAATCAGACTTTCGAATCAATGTATTTCTTCAAAGTCTTGATTTTGCTCTTTGCGCAGCGTTCACAGTGTCATAAATGTCATCACTATGCAGCGGTGTTCCAGAAGAAGTTGTTCCACGGCTCTTTTGTTTTCTTTTGTTGTTGTTTTATTGATGCAGCTCTATAAAAGTATGAAAGTCTGGAATAAAGATTGCTGATTTAGCTGAGAATGTCTGATTTAGGACCAAAAACACATCACGTTACAAGATCAAATCACAATAAGTTTACTTCATTTGTCATTTCGCCCAGTCCTAATTTCCCCAGCCACTGAAACACTTTGCATTAGGGACTCGTGTGCCAGGTGTCTTGAAGAAAAATGTCCAATTTGAGTTAACAGTTTCAGACATGCAGATGTTAGTGACTCATTTATCATTTTCGATTGTCTTGTGTAACTTCTGCAACAAAAAAGAAAGCAAAACCATCATTACTGCTAAAAAAAGAACCAGTTTCACCTCATTATATATCATATTTTTTACTAAAAGGGCTGATTTGGCTCTGGTTAGTTGTAGGTGGTGTGCCGTGTTATCTCTTCAACACAAAAGAGTGTGCACCAACTCGTAATAGGTTGACAAACACTGCCTTAGGGTCTCGTCTGCAGATTCAGATTGTGTTTTCCTCCTGATCTCACAGTAAAACCGGACCCTCCCTACAACGTGTCGGTCCAGCCGGAGACGGGACTGAACCGGACTCTGGCGGTGACGTGGAGACCTCCTTACACATGGAAGTTTCAAGACAGATTCTATGAACTTATCTATGAACTCCGGTACAAACCGCTGAAATCCGCGCATTTCCAAGTAAGTTTGAATTTCCCATGAACCAATACAGCAGTGAAAATCTATATTGAATATTTTTTTATTTGTGTTGTTTTGTCACGTTTATATTTATTTTTTAAAACTAGATTATTTTAGGGTATTTCTGACTTGTTTTTTTGTTTTTTTAAGTTAAAGCCACATTAAAAAAAAAAAAAAAAAACTTAAACAAAGCTTTTTGGGGGGGTTTCATTGCTCTAAAATACATTAAAAACCATGTCCTTACTGCGAGCTTGTATCTCCACAAACCCTGGCCTGGATGAGCCTCCTGCTGCTTGTTTCCATGGAAATGCTGCTCCTTTAGCTATCAAATTCCACAGCATTGAGTAACACTTTACACACATTCACACACAACTTAACATCAAGGTGACTTTACAAGTAATTTGGGGCCGGTACACTATGTCACCTTTGTAACAGAGAATTATTGAAATATATGGATATAGACGCCACCAGGCCAAAGCATGGGTCAGATCTGTGGAGAGGCGACCTTTCTCATTGTAAAAGCAATGATTAGCGATAACATCCAGGCAACGTTATCTAGTCAAATATGTTACAAATGTAGATATTGTCTTTTAGCGGGTGTATTTTTGGCTTAATTTTATAATTGTTATGTTTCTGTCTGTTTGTTCTGTAATTTGAATGCATCTTTTCTTCTTTTATAAAGCACTTTAAATTACTTTGTGTACAAATTGTGCTCTAAAAGGAAACTTTCCTTGCATTAAGCCGTCTTGTTTTCTCTCGCAGACAAATGCGATGGATGAGCAGACGAGCAGATACACCATCACAGACGCAGAGGCCGGAGAGCCGTACGAGGTCCAGGTCCGGGCCAGGGACGAGTACGAGGGCCAGTGGAGTGAGTGGAGTCAAGCGCAGTACGGACGCAGCTGGACGGGTGCGACACAAGGTGATGAAAAGAAAGGGAAGGATTTTGTTTCTCCTGGTTTGGTCTTGATTTTAGCTCAGTTTGGTCTTGATTTTAGCACAGTTTGGTCCTGCTCTTATCCAAGTTTAGTCACTATTTCAATGTAGTCCGTGCAATTGTGAACGCACTATTAGTGAAGTGCTTTTTGGCAAGTTACTTTAATTATAATGTTAGATTTGAGCTTTTTTACATTTTTGATAACTGTATTTCTTTTGTTGGTCGTTTGCATTTCTTTTTTTTTAAATCCCCTTGGGTATGAATGTAGAAAATCTGATTCTGATTATTACACAAATACTTTAAAAATAATAATTGTCCACAAGCACAGTAGCATTAATGTTAGTTGTGTCCTTGAATGTGTGATTGTTTGGAGCGGATTTGTCGTCTCAGTTAGCCTCAGGGCAGCTGTGGCTACGAAGAATTTTTAAATGAGAGTGTGTGTAAGACAGACTGAAGTCGAGAAATAGTATCAATATAATAATTCAAACTATTGATAATTACCTCAAAAAGACACAGAATTGTAGAAGTATAATCTTACATACAAGGTGATATTTATGACCTTTTGTGTTTAATTTTGTTCTGTTTATTTCTGTCAATATCTCTCACCTCTTTACAGAAGAATTAATATTATAATTTGCAGTAGCAGCAGTGTAGTTACTTTTACAATAATACTCGTTTGTACATCAACACTTTTATATTTGAAAAACATTCCAATTTGTGTCATTTATATTCTACAGAAGTGTCAAATGAAGATCTCTTGGCGACATCAGTAAGTATCCTTTTTAAACATGTACTTTTAATGGGAACTTCTGCTTGTTTTCACTGTGAATATTGTCAATCCACAGTTTCCGTACTCGTACAGTGATGGCTCAGGCTCTGGGGACTACGATGAGGGTAAGATTAAATACTCCAACTGGCACATTCAAAAGCAACGTGCTAAAACAATAGTTACATACATGTTTGTACTGCTCTAAACGACAAGACAAGACCACATCAAACCAGGATTTCTAGTTCTCTGTCTATAAATTACCTAATTAATCATAGCGTGTGATTCCCTTGTGAACATTTATTTGGGGAGTTCCGCTGCAGATCTAAACCAGCCTCGATCTGTTAAACTGTTGGCTGTTTGTTGTTGTTGGTGGTGAAGTTCCTTCTGTCCCAATGGGCTTTAGCAGGAAGTCATGTCAACATAATATCAACGAAAGAACCCACAGGAAGCATGGCCCAAGACACCTACACACACCACTGCACCCAGCAACTACAGGACGGCCCCCCACAAACATGATTTATGCCATCTTATCCAAATCAGAATTTGAATGGTCACAATTGGCAAATCACAAAGGCCGCAATTATTTAAGTAACATTTATTTATTTATGTTATGTCTGACAGATGACATTTGATGGACAAATTTGGGGCAAGTCATTAATGAATATAGCAATGGGCCCAAAATTGAGCCTTGGGGCACACCAAGATTGTTTTCAAATGTTAGAGATTCCATATGCGCACGCACACACACACACACACACGCACACGCACACGCACACGCACACACACACACACAATAAATAGTTCTGCGGCCCCCTTTTCAACTACTTTTGAGATAACTGTCTATTGTAGGTTCCCCTGTTTAAAAAATGGTGTGATGACTCCCAACTTGGACAAATACCTTCTTGAACAGACTTATTGATGATGTTTGTGATTGGCATAACATGAGTTAGGTTGAACTGAAGTAAACATGAATCCAATGCAAATGACAAGCCTTGTAAAATTGCTGTAGATCTTTTTCATAAACGGCTCAGGCCTCACTCTCATGCTGTTTCTCTTCACAGATCTGCCTTCCTCGACTCACCCGGAGGACGCCGTGTCACCTCACTACCTCTGGATCGCTCTGTCACTCGGCTTCTGCTTAACTGTTTCAGCAGTCTACATAATAAGGTAATAGTACATTTGGGACCACAGCGGTTCAGGTTTGTCAGGCGTAGTTCTCGTTACACGCTTCAGTGTAGAGTGACGTTGTGTCCTTGAACAAGACTCTTCACTCACATTTACTATATTTGAATGTGACTATAAAGGCCAAATGCATTGTAATTGATAAAGTGAATTTAAGTCATTCGTTTGTACGGTAAAACAAGTGGCAGTGTATTCTGTATGTGATCTATTTCTAAACAGTTTGCATCTTCTGTGTGCTTGAAACCAGGCTATATTACCAAGCTGTGTGTATCAAGCAAAGGTGAACAATATCTCAATATTTTTTCTAAATCCTCTCAATAATGAATTTTACCAATGCATCAGGAATGTGCCAAAACGTGCTTGTAAATGTCTTGGTTGAGGTTCAAGTTTAGCACAAAACATGAATGGACAATAAAAGTAACCTCAAATTGGCAGAAATATCACTTTATTTATTGGTTTGGAGATCACACTAGACGTTTCTGTCTCTTTTTGCTGTGATTTTTAGCCATTTTAATTCCAATATTATACATTTTTTGATATATATCTCCGAACTCTAACATTGAGCAAATTAATTAGGAAGAAGTATTTGTGTTAGTAGTAGGTGTGCTAGTACTAGTAGCTGTAATAGTAGTTGTAGTAATAGGTGTAATAGTGCTAGAAGGAAGTGTATAAATTGTGCTCTACAAACAAACTTGCCTTGCCTTGCCAAATAGTATTAATAGTAGGTGTACAAGTAGTAGGTGTAATAATACTAGCTGTAGGTGTAGTAGTACTAGTAGTAGGTGTAATATAGTAGGTTTAGTAGCAGTAGGAGTAAAAGTAGTAGTAGTTTCTTCAGCAGCAGCAGCAGCAGCAGCATGTTTTGATTCCTAAATGTCCTTTTCTCTGCAGGTACAAAGCTCGGTGCTTGTCCAAACTGCAGAGCGTGTGTGCGTTGTGCAGTGACTCGGTTCACCCACGG
The DNA here is from genome assembly GCF_026437365.1 of Eucyclogobius newberryi. Lineage (NCBI taxonomy): Eukaryota > Metazoa > Chordata > Actinopteri > Gobiiformes > Gobiidae > Eucyclogobius > Eucyclogobius newberryi. Next base: position 29,561,413 of record NW_027315945.1, on the reverse strand, counting down.
CCCGGCCCTGGTCTGCCTGTGGTAGAAGGACACGCTCTGTTCAACAAGACTCGACCTGGGAAAGAAGCGAAACAGAGAAGAGAACAGGAACTGAGAGTGGAAGACAGGACTGAGGCAATAAACTTTAATAACACAAGCTATTTTCTGGTCCAGGGGGAAATCTAGCTTTAAGCATGTTTCAGTACATTTATAACATGACTGCCTGAAAAATAAGTGTGTGTGTGTGTGTGTGAGCATATGTGTGTGTGTGTGTGTGTGTGTGTGTGTGTGTGTGTGTGTGAGCATATGTGTGTGTGTGTGTGTGTGTGTGTGTGTGTGTGTGTGTGTGTATGTGTGTGTCCACTGATTTATTTCCTGCATAATTACTCCCGGTCAACATGGTTTATTCAAAGTGAGGTCCTGCCAAGTTGCAAAAACTACTGAGAAAGACAAGTATTGTACATAATACATGAAATAATAATGTATCATTGTATATTAAAAAATATTTAATAAAACTCCACAAGTAAATTTGTTCAGAAATATTGCACATGATAAGAAAGGGTGATCAGGCGCTAGGACGATCCGGTGGATGTTGTCCTGTAACCCCTCTAGGCCTTTCTCAGCCACCCACCGACATGTACCAGGCCCACCAGGTCATATTCTGGATAAAGAGAGTTAGTATTCAGTGGTTTATCTGTCTGCAGAGCAGTGACCTCGGCAGGGAAGCTCTCCTCCTGCGCTAGCTTACACTCTGAGGCTGCTGGAGGAATGTACTAGGCCCAGGTCTAGTTGCATCTTTGGTAGTATGACAAAGCCGTGTATCTTCTGACCAGGGGCACTCTTTAGGTTGAGGTAGCTCTTCTGTAAGGGACATAACTGACATGTGCATGCATTAACTGAGTGTTTGAGGAAGCTGGCTGGTCCTTGGACTGCCCATCCCAGAGCGGTGCACACAGTGACAGGATGTCCAGTGGGATCAGTCTCCACCGACTGTATTGGTGTGATCAGGTGAGGGTTGTCTGACCAAATGAGGATCTAGGGTGTAACGTTGGTGAAGGATGGCAATGAACGACCCCTTAGATGCTTATAGAACCTTTGTAGATTTTCAGCGAAACAGGATTGGTTGGCGAGGTTTAACTCTGCAGCTGTAAAGGCTTGATGGATGTTGTACATCACTCCTTTTTGTTGGACGTGACACTTTGAATGAGTGCACTTGCACTTTGAATGCAATCCTGCTTAGCAGTGTGGTCACAGCTATGGTCACAGCCAAGCAAGATTGCAGTGGGTCTCTGGGGTTCAAATGTCCTTCTCTGCCTGATGTCTGCATTGCCTGGGTCAGTGGTGTCAGTGCCTTTCCTGCGTGAGACCTGTAGAGTTTGCACTTTCCTCAGCAAACAACTTGGCTAGTGTATGTTTTATCACTTCCACTCTGAATAATTGCCCAATTGAAACAGTGCTCAGCAAATTAGTCCCTCAAGTGGGGAGGTAACTTTGTGAGCAGGTTGTCAACATGTGAACCACAGGGCAGCTCTGAAGATGAAAGCCTCTGCATCGAGCTCAGCATGCCCACCAGTGTGGCTAAAGTCCTAAAGAATCTAGTCTACAAACTAAAGTCTAAAGAATAAAGTCTAAAGATTAAAGTCTAAAGAATAAAGTCTAAGAATAAAGTCTAAGAATAAAGTCTAAAGATTAAAGTCTAAAGAATAAAGTCTAAGAATAAAGTCTAAGAATAAAGTCTAAAGATTAAAGTCTAAAGAATAAAGTCTAAGAATAAAGTCTAAGAATAAAGTCTAAAGATTAAAGTCTAAAGACTTAAAAACCTAAAAACTAAAGTCTAAAGAATAAAGTCTAAAGAATAAGATGTTCAACTACAGTAGGTGGTGGTAATGTAACGCTTGAATACCAACTGCCATAAAACACCAAAGAAGAATAAGAATTTGGAGACCATTATTATGGCTTTTTGTCATTGCACAACATCTAAAGAATAAAGTCAAAAGAATAAAGTCGAAAGTCAACTCAGGGTAAGAAACTCTTTTCTTCGGACATCGTCCAGGTTTATTGAATCCTATATTTAAGATAAGATAAGACAAGATATTCCTTTATTGTCCCACATGGGGAAATTTCATTGGTGCAACGCAGGTAGATACAGAGGTAGATACAGAAGAACAGATCACTTATAGGAAGTCTGAAAAACACTTTCAGTAGAAGATCTCCTATAAATAAATAAAAACTCCCATAGACAAATAAATAAATAAATACCATTGCATGTGATCCCGACAGTAATTGCACATGAATATGTGTCACGACAGCACATAGATTGCACATGAATTTCACAGTAATTGCACATACGACAGAATTGCACATCAGTATTAGGTTAGGTCAGTATTGCGACGGGATAACGTGACGATCTCCGGGTAAGACGACTGTTCTCCGCAGTTTCATGAGTTCCTTCTTTGTGGAAACGCGGTGCGGTGCGGCGCCGGCCGGGGGGCGGGGGGCGGGGCTTTGGGCGGGGGGCGGGGCTGGAGCCGGGGGACGGCGCCGGGGGACTCAGAGCCAAGACACATCGCAACGACACGACGAAAACACTCAATCCAGCCGAATAAAGTCAAAACAAGTTAATTGAAGTTCCTCTTTCATATAAACGTGTATATAAACGTGTACCGACGACACGCCGTACTTTAGCGCGGCCGGAGGGCGCGGGGGGGGGGGGGGCTGGTGGGCTCGCTCGGAGCTAGCTCACGTCACAACAACACAACGAACGCAACGAAAAACGCTCAAATCCAGCCGAAAAAAGTCAAAAACAGTTGAATTAAAAAACTATTCCAGCGCGTGTCCCTATCGTACAGTAAAATAGAAAAAATATCCTAACTATATTTACAAAATATAGGAGATAAAGCACAATAAGTGTGAGAGAGAAGAGAGAGCGTTTACACCGGGCTGCCAGCTGTACCAGCGCCTTATGTACCAGCGCCTTATTTCCAACCAAATTGACCTTTCTGGTCGTATAATAGTTTTTAAAGAGTAACCAAATTCCAAAACCACTTTTTTCCACCTTATTAACTGTAAATTGATTCAACTGTGGCCACTACATTTGAATTCCGCGGTTGGACCTGTGGCCGCTGCTAAATCATAAGTTTGGTCACTGTGTCACGACTGAACCCCTGTGAGCCCTGCACCTGTGTCTGACGCTATGGCTTTCAGGCCAAACTGAGGCACCACCATGAGCCAGCGACCTGTCCAGGCCCCATTCAGATACGCTGAGGGCCGCTCAGCCCTTCGATGCCTCTGGGCGCTGCCCACAGGAGCATTTTTCAAATTTTACTTTCAGCTGAAGGAGGCTCTGCCATGAGGGTTTAGTTGCTCTTTAAAAGAGTTAGTGTTTTAGGTATAGCTCAGTGGCAGAGCATTTGGCCAAATTGGGAAAAAATAATAGATACATCAAACAAATATATATAATAATAAATCATTAATATAAGCTGTGCAATGGCATAATTCATGGCCATATCCTGTACAGTTGCCATGATCCTTAAATGATGACAACACCTGGTTTATGTAATCACTTTCAAGAACCAGAAACTGTTGAGCATGTGCTGATTCACTGTACGGCATGTGAAGGAGAGATAACTGAATTAGTTTTGTGGTTTCAAAATAATAAACAGGATTTCAATCTGCTGAATCTTCTTACAATCCATCATACAAATCATGTAGGGCTATAGTTATTTATAACACTGGATTAATTGGAAGATACCCCTTTTGGTAGAAAATGGATGGATGGATGGTTTCTGTTGATCTCCTGTCCACACACTAGCCAGTAGGTGGCGGTAAAAGAACAACAACAACCTCTGGAAGTGTAACTGAAATAACGCCACTCTAAAAGATGGGGAAAATTGCAACTTTTACAACGAATCCCGAAAAAAACTACAATACCACCAAAAGCAAGAGCAAGAATTACACAAAAATGATCTAAAATAAGAACCTTGAATGACACAAATCCGACAAAAAATGTGACCCGTGAAACGGCCCAAAAAATAATAATAAATATCTTCAAGAACTAATAGTGACAGCGTGATGGTCGGCCCTCGTCCTCGCTACATCGCCGCAACACAAGAGGAGCGGTAACTACTACCAAACCCCTGGCGCTTTCGTGCCTTCTCGCCTTTGCTTTACAAATATTTAATGAAAATTGTATGTACTGAAATTGTCATTATTTCGGGCAAAGAGAGAGACCATAGTACTTAGAAGAAAAATGCAGAATAATAATGTTGATGGCCCACTCCTCAAGATGATTTTAAAATTCAAGCTTGGTCAAGCTAACACTCAAGGAGAAGTTTAAGTTTGTTAAATTATGAAGTGTAAAAAAGTTGAAATTTGGCGATTGTGCCCATTGGAGTAACATGGTGAGATTTATGTCATCACCACGGCTACGCCATAAGAAGATATGACATGATTTGATTTTTCCATGGGCAGGCCAAATATATTTATACATTTTGGAAAAACTAAATGTCCCCATTCAAAAGGAAATCTTTTTGAAATTACTTTTTTCTTCTAAACATTGCTATTGCTCTGAGCATGTGCAAACTAAACACTGCAGCTGTATTGAGCATGTGCAAACTAAACACTGCTGCTGTACTGAGCATGTGCAAACTAAACACTGCTGCTGTATTGAGCATGTGCAAACTAAACACTGCAGCTGTACTGAGCATGTGCAAACTAAACACTGCAGCTGTATTGAGCATGTGCAAACTAAACACTGCAGCTGTATTGAGCATGTGCAAACTAAACACTGCTGCTGTATTGAGCATGTGCAAACTAAACACTGCAGCTGTACTGAGCATGTGCAAACTAAACACTGCTGCTGTACTGAGCATGTGCAAACTAAACACTGCAGCTGTATTGAGCATGTGCAAACTAAACACTGCAGCTGTACTGAGCATGTGCAAACTAAACACTGCAGCTGTATTGAGCATGTGCACACTAAACACTGCAGCTGTATTGAGCATGTGCAAACTAAACACTGCAGCTGTACTGAGCATGTGCAAACTAAACACTGCAGCTGTATTGAGCATGTGCAAACTAAACACTGCAGCTGTATTGAGCATGTGCAAACTAAACACTGCAGCTGTATTGAGCATGTGCACACTAAACACTGCAGCTGTATTGAGCATGTGCAAACTAAACACTGCAGCTGTATTGAGCATGTGCAAACTAAACACTGCTGCTGTATTGAGCATGTGCAAACTAAACACTGCAGCTGTATTGAGCATGTGCAAACTAAACACTGCTGCTGTATTGAGCATGTGCAAACTAAACACTGCAGCTGTACTGAGCATGTGCAAACTAAAACAACACTGCTGTACTGAGCATGTGCAAACTAAACTAAAACACAGTTTCCAGAACGACTCAAACTTTCACCAGGGCTTTTTTATTATTATCTATTATTTTATCCTCCTAAAAAAATGAAGTCGCCGGCTGTAAATAAAGCCATCTTTAACAACAAACTCATTTGTGTGACTGTGTCATTCTGGGACTGAAACTGTGGCACTCAGATGTGTTTATCACTGTTAAAATGTATTTTCCTGAAGCTATGACTGCGCTCTACAGATTCATGTTCTTATCTCAATGTTTCTGCTCCTTTTGTTGTTAGAAACGGGCAAAAAAGTTGTACATTTGCAAAACTTCTCCATGCCTTATTTGTGCCATAGTTACCAGTGTAAATACCCAGAATACTCTGAACAGGGAGCTATTTTCTAATGTAAAGCACATCTAAACTCACGGTTTCACAGTGGCCCCTGGAAATGTTCTGCATCCAACTGAAAAAAAAACAGGCAGAGGAAAGAGATTTACACTGGTCACATCTGTAACTGCTGTACTTTTATTATCATTGTACAATGGTTTTCTTTAAATCATGTTTGGAAAGACAACACATCCTTCAGCACATCCTGGAGCTTTGCAAAATCAAAGCTCTATTTGTGTAGCAATAAGTGTTTTCACTTTGATGATGATTATAGTAACCTTGACCTTGTTTTTCAGAGATGTCATCCACAAGTGAAAGCAGCTTTGAGGAGATGTTCCAGTGCGCCATCTGTCTGGAGGTTTTCTCTGAGCCAGTGTCCATTCCATGTGGACACAACTTCTGCAAATGCTGCATCTGTGAGGTCTGGGACACTAATGGGCCCTGCAAATGTCCTCTGTGTAACAAGAGGTATTTGACAAGACCTGAGCTCAGTGTCAACTATTTGCTCTTGAAGATGGTCTCTCAGTTTAAGCTAGAGGCTGATAAGTCAAAGTCACAGGTTTGCAAACCTGGAGAGGTGGCATGTGATGTCTGCTCTGCACCCAAGTTGAAGGCGCTGAAGTCCTGCCTGGTCTGCCTGTCCTTGTTCTGTGAGAACCACCTCCAGCCTCATCTCACAGTCTCTGGGCTGAAAAGACACAAGCTGATGGAGCCTGTGGAGAACCTAGAAGACAGGATGTGTTCCAAACACCAGAGTCCCCTGGAACTCTTGGAGGTGTGGGACCTTGGGAGTTCCTCTCTGCTGCACACTCAGGCTCATAGCCAGCACGTGGTAGAGCAGAAGAAGCTGAAGGTCAAGGAGATCCAGCACTGCATGGAACTCAGTGCCACAGAGGTTCACAGAGAGAGGGCTGCGGGGCAGCAGGTCTTCATTACTCTCATGCAGTCTGTTCAGAGACGTCAGGACCGATTCTTAAAGGAGCTGCAGGAGAAGCAGAACCGGAGCCACAAACGAGCCCAGAAGCTAGTGCAACAGCTAGAACAGGAGATCTGTGAGCTGGAGAAGAGCAGCACTCTGGCGGAGCGGCTCTCACGGTCTAAAGACCCCCTTCACTTTCAACAGAGCTGCCTTGCACTCATGCCCCCTGCTAGGCTGAAGGAGTGGAGCAGCGTGAGCTTTGAGCCGGAGACATGTGTGGGCAGTGTGGACTGGGCTCTGTCCGAGCTGGAGAAACGTCTATCTAAAGACTCTAAACAACTGTTTAAACAACTGCCTTCAAGATTAAAACTTCTGAAAGTGCAGCAGTTTGTGGTGAATGTCACTCTGGATCCAGACACTGCTCAAAATCGGCTCGTTCTGTCTGAAGATCTCAAACAGGTTCAATGTGCAAATGTGAAGAAGAAGCTTCCAGATTCTCCTCTGAGGTTTGATCCTTGTGCTTGTGTTCTGGGAAAGCAGAGTTTCTCCTCAGGCAGGTTTTACTTTGAGGTTCAGGTCAAAGGGAAAACAGAGTGGGATTTAGGAGTGGCCCAAGAGTCCATCAACAGGAAGGGAATGATCCCTGCGAGTTCTGAAAATGGAGTCAGGTGGTTGGTTTGGCTGAGAAACAAAGATGAGTACTGGGCTGGTGCAATCCCTCCTGTCCGTCTGTTTCTGCTGCAAGCTCTTCAGAAGGTTGGGGTGTTTGTGGACTATGGTGAGGGTCTGGTCTCCTTTTATGATGCAGATTCTGGAGATCTTCTCTTCTCCTTCAACAGCTGCTGCTTCAGGGAGAAACTGTTTCCGTTTTTCAGTCCTGGTTTAAATTATGGAGGGTCAAACTCTGCTCCTCTGGTCCTCACTGCACTTAAGACGTTCAGAAGTGAAAGTAACCAAGAACAGAAGCGCCTAAACAAGGCCTATACCAGGACCAAACCAGGTCTAAACCAGTCCTTTTTTATTCTTCACTAAACTCTGCTCACCTCTGAAGTATCTGGTGGACCCAGACAAGCTGCAGAGCCAATCGTCTCTGTTTTTGGACTTGGAAAAGCAAATAAACCAAAGCCACTCACAACCTGTTCTGCCATTAGACCAAGAGGACAGCAACACTGTCACTCTGGTTGCGGAGTGTTGCGGAGCTCTGAACACAGTCACAGAATAAGCCACTGCCGAAGAAGAACCAAGCTTCCCACAGTACTGCTCAGCGACCTGTAGAGGCCACTAAAAGAAACAGAGGTGGGGGAAAACAGGCTTATTTGGATATATTTTAGAACAATTTAAATACAGTTTATTCATTTTAGATGCAAATTATATTTCCACGTCATCAACCTTTAGAATACAATTCAAATGTTATTAAACAAACCTCTGAATGATGAAACCTTGTTTTGAATAAAAACTTAAAATGCACTGTTCCAAATTATTATGCACAACAGTTTCAAACCATGTTATAGATTTAAAGAAATTATACTGATCATTTGTAAAATTAGAAACATTGGCAGGTCATATCTACTAAACATCAGAACATCTCAACTGGTCAGGTTACATTTTAACATAGGACCCCTTATTTGATAGGAGGGTCACAATTCTTGCATCCATTCAACTTGTGAGTTTGATAAGATAAGATAACCTTTATTTGTCCCACAATGGGGCAATTCCACATAGATTAGGTACAGAAACAGATTAAGCACAGAAGTAAGTAAAAAAAACACAATTTATAAAAAACCCTCTTGGAAAGTGTTTCTGCTTGAATTTCTTTGCAGGATATCAGAATAGCCTCCCAGAGCTATTGTTGTGCCCACGGATGTTTTGCTTGAGGATGCTCCAAAAGGTTCTCAATAGGGTTGAGATAAGGGGAGGATACCATGAGTTTCTTCTTTTATGGCCATAGCAGCCAATGAGAGGTGTTTGTTGCCGCATGAGATGACTCATGAGGATGATTTTGTTACGGAAAGCACAGTTCTTTTTGTATCATGGTCGGTGTGGTCAGTCAGAAACTCCACATACTTTATAGAGGCTAATTTCACACCTTCAGGGACCCTAAAGGGGCTAATCAGCTCTCTCCCCATGATTCCGGCATGACTCCACCACCTCCTTGCTGACGTCCCAGCCTTATTGGGACATGGTGGCCATCCACCAAACATCCACTACTCCAGGGGTGGCAAACCCGCGGCTCACAAGCCGCATGCGGCTCTTTGCCTGGTTTCATGCGGCTCTTTTACGTTCATATCAACATTTGTGTTTGTGTTGTATCAGACGGCGCTCTGCGTATGCGGAGGCGCCCACATGGTCCTCCCCACGGGCGCTGCGCTGACTTGGCCCTGCGTGTTGGCCCAGCGGTTAGTGACACGGCTTTGAGGGCAGAGGTCCGTAAGATCGGTACCCGACATGAACTCTTAATCTTGCATTTTTTCCCCCTCGTCTCCTAACTACATAGTAAAAGAGGACTAGAGAGGAATGCTGCCAAAACCCCTGAACTAATTTGATATTGAAATAAATGAGTTCGAGTTGAGACGAGGAAAAAAATGAAAGATTAAAAGTTTATGTCGGGTTTCAATCTCACGAACTTCTGAACGTAAAGCCGTGTCGATAACCGCTGGGCCAACACGCAAGAACTCAAACTAGTTGATGAGTATGTGCGCCGATTAACCGCACGGAAGTGGAGCTTCGGCATTCTCCGGACCACGGCTCGGCAGCCAATCAGAGCCAAGCACACAAACTTAGTCGGCCAATCAGCGCGCAGCATGCAAATTTTCACTTGTAAACTGTCATGGCGCGGGCCGAGGCGGACTTTAATCAAACGCTTCCCGGCCAGATTTAATGATGATATTCCCTTTTTTCTGAGATTTGTTAATAAAAATGACCCCGTCCTTGCACTCGAAAATACCTGTCCACATTTCAAAATACCCCGTCCAAAATACGGGAAGACGACCCTCATCTAAAAGAAAACCAGCAATATTGAACTTCAACATGGTATGTAAATTTTTTTTGGTTTTGGACTTTGTTGAACTGAGAGTTTGTGTGTGTGAGACACAATGTTCGTTGTTGAAAATGACTGTAGTAAGTACTGTAGGAGTCAATTTCTGTCATTATCATGGTTGTGTGTGACATGATATTGTTAATAATAATAATAATTTGGCTGAGCAGAGGTGTGTGTGTAAGAGGAAGGGATGGGGAGATGTTCATGTGTGCCCATGTGTATGATGTGGCTCTTTGCGGTAACACAGTAAAAAATGTGGCTCTTCGTCTCTGACTGGTTGGCCACCCCTGCACTACTCCATCCATTTGGACCATCCAGGGTTCCACGACACTCATCAGTGAACAAGACTGTTTGAAAATTTGTCTTCATTAATTTCTGGGCCCACTGAAGCCATTTCTGCTTGTGAGCATTGGTTAAGTGTGGCCAAATAAAGGTTTATGCATAACTGCAAGCCTCTGGAGGACTCTACACCTTGATGTTCACAGGACTCCAGAGGAACCAACAGCTTCAAATACCTGTTTGCTGCTTTTTCATACCTTGTCCATGGCATTCACAACCATTATTGCTTGAAAATGGTGGTTTGGTTAATAATGTGGAACATCCTTCTTAACTAGTTTTTCCTTTAATTAGACTTAACCTGGCAAACTACTTGGCACAGGTGTCTGAGACTGATTTCACTGACCTAAAGAGCCCTGAGACACAATACCATTCATAAGTTTCACTAAATAACAAACAAAAATGACCTTTATGACACTTAAACACAAGTTGGATCATGTTTTGGATCGCGTGCAGTAGATGATTTACACAAATTTTGAGGCCAGTGGGCAAAACACCCTAGGAGGAGTTTGTAAAAGTTTGACTTGAATGAAATAGCTCACTCTGCTTTAAATTTTCAATTCAAGACGGCGGCCATCAGGGGCGTGGCCATAATTATAATAATTTCTGGACAATAAAGTTCATTCATTTTGAGTTTTGTAGGTGGCGCTGTCACACCAAAAACATTTTTTTCACATTCTGAATTTTTGAGCATGTTCAGGGGGTCAAACCAGAGCTGAAGAAGCAGAAGAAAAAAGTCCATGCACACTGCCCTCTGCTGGTTTCAAGTGGTATGATTACTGTCAGACTGTGGTTTCTATGGAGACAGGTGAGTCCACTGCATGGATGTATTACTGTTAGAAACAGGCGCATCACAGACGTTACACTGTCGCTCGACAAATAAATTAATTACATCCATCCATCCATTTTCTACCGCTTGTTCCCTTTCGTGGTCGCGGGTGACTGGAGCTGTTACGGCGGTTTCCTGTAAACAATGATCAAGTAAAGGGTATCCAGGCAATCACTTGAAGCAGAAACAGAGTCTCTCGGTCTCTCTCAAAAGGTGGAAGTTTATTCACGTGCACAGTGGATAAACACCCTCTCTCTCCCTGAGACAAGGTCGTTCTGTCCCTACCACACTTTACAATTTACAAAGTACACCTTTTATAGGTGGTAACAAACATAACATAATCACAACCCAAATCAGCTCAAAAAGAGATAGACCAGACTATCACGTCTGTGACGGTTCCAGCCATCTCTTCAGAGGTTTAATCAAAGACCATTTCCACACCGAATCCGGTCCTGACGCATTAATTGATGATTAAGAGGCGCCGGACAGTAGATATTCAGTATAATCAGGACCTCATATTCTTATCCCATCTGCACACAGGAGAACAACAAAGATATTAATTCCGTGACATGTCATGGCCTAAAACAACATTAGAATGACATGACATGACCCATTTTCTGCCATTACAGAGCCTATTCCAGTGACTTCGGGCCTTAGGCGGGGTACACCCTGGACAGTGGCCAACTCGTCGGTGTTAAATTAATTACAGTAAAATAAAAAGGTGTTCTTGCTTTTCATTATGACTGTACAAAAGACTTTGTAGAACCCATTTAGTCTTGCTTATTACTAGTATTTCAGTTCATTTGATATTGGCATGCTATGCCTTGTTACCCCACTATAAGGACGCGATAGTACGTATCGCAAAATTCTATTGGGACAAAGACATTTTGTCTTGACATTTTTAATATTAACTAAAAAAACAGTTTTGTCATATAGGTGGTACACTGATAACTATTTCAAGTCTTATGTATTCTTGCTTAAAAAATAAAATAAAATGACGGTATAGCGTGAAACGGTTACCCCCCACGAGTCCGAAGGTTTGCTAGTCCGAAGGTTTTAAAGGTTCGCTAGTCCGAAGGTTCACTGGTCCGAAAGTTCTCTAGTCCGAAGGTTCACTGGTCTGAAGGTTCACTGGTCTGAAGGTTCACTGGTCCGAAGGTTCGCTAGTCCGAAAATTCCTCATAGGCTAAAGTGAAGGTGCAGACGGCATCGGGATGTAGTCAGTCTGTAAAATGCGCGCGAAGCACGAAGACACGCACTGGGGCTCGTCACAACGTTTTGTGTACCAGCTGCTCACAACTATACACAGCAAGTTGTACTGTGTATATAAAAAATAACAAGGGAACATATTGAATCCTCCGCTTTATGACCTCATTTGATCATAAGAAAAATGCGTGAACAGAATCCTCCACTCTATGCCTTCATTTGATCATAAGTATAGAAATACGTGTGATCCGATCACCGTAGGATTGGTAGTCAAAAAGGAAATTCAGCTCGCCAAGACGCGAGTGTCTACAGAGCCGCGGCGCGCGGCCGAAACTGCTATACTATTTCGTGCCGCGGCTCCTGAAACTGCTGGGCTATTTGAGTTAATTCATTAATAATACGATGAGGAGCTCAGGCTATGCACAGAAACAAGTCGGTTATGGAAAATACGTGAGTTTAATCATAAAAAGTGCATCAACACTAGAAAAGTCTTAATAAACAGTGTGTAGGGCAAAGGGAAGAGAGCCCGCTGCGCGGACACACCTTTGGTGAGGAGAGCCGCGAGTAGAACCCGCTGCGCGGACTCACACCTTCGGACTAGCGAACCTTCGGACCAGTGAACCTTCGGACTTGTGAACCTTAAAATTTCGGGTAAATTTCGGACCCGTGAACCTTCGGACTAGTGAACCTTAAAATTTCTGAATTTTCGGATTAGTGAACTATCGGACCAGTGAACCTTCGGACCAGTGAACCTTCGGACCAGTGAACCTTCGGACTCGTGGGCAGCCACCACGTAAAACACAGCGTAACACACAACTACAGTATACAGTAAATGGCGGTAAATGCACCTTCTCAGTTGGCTGCCAACCGTCATTTAAACCTGCTGTTGTTGTGTTGCTTTTAATGGCGGTCGACACCCAACTGAAAAGGTGCATTTACCGCCACCTACTGTAGTTGTACGTCTTCTTCTTCAGTGTTTTATGGCGGTTGATATTCTAGTGTTACATTACCGCCACCTACTGTAGTTGTACGTCTTCAAAGTATGTGTTTTTTTCTTCTTTGTTTTTTTATGGTGGTTGGTATCAAAGTGTTACATTACCGGCACCTACTTTAGTTGTATGTCTTCAAAGTATGTCTTGTTGTTGCTTTTAAAGGGACTATTCAGAGCTTTTAACCTTCTTACAGCGCTATTGATACCTTTAATATGTGCCCAAAGTGTTTTTTTGATTGATCACTGCCGTCTTTACCTAGAGAACAGTCTCTATCCTTCCTCTCGGATGAGCAGACGGACCCTCCCCACAGAAGACATACAACTACAGTAGGTGGCGTTAAATGCACCTTTTCAGCTGGCTGCCAACCGCCAAAGCAACACAACAACAATAACAACAACCATAACGTGATGTCACGATTAAGTCATAAAAGCAAAGATTCTAGAACGTGACTTTAGACCCCCTCTTTTACATGGTAAGTGCCATACAGGGTTAGGGTTAGAGTTATGGTCTGCGTTATATGCCGCCATAAAAAAAAAAAGAAGAAGAAGAAGAAGAAGAAGAAGAAGAAGAAGAAGAAGAAGAAGAAGAAGAAGAAGAAGAAGAAGAAGAAGAAGAAGAAGAAGAAGAAGAAGAAAGTGGTAAATGCACCTTTGCAGTTGGCTGCCAACCGCCATTAAAAGCAACACAAGTTCAGTTGACTTCACCCAAGTGTGTTCAGCTGTCGTAAAAAGTCTGCTTCAATTGTCCTGACCAGGACCTGCTGTGATTAACCAGCATCCAAACCTCCTAAATACCACGTTATTACAGTCCTCACTACAATGAATGACAAAAGTAACCTGTTCAAACTTGGCCGTGGTGTTCTAAGCGCTGAGCAGCAAGAAAAACTAAAGCAGTTTAAGGTGAGTTAAAGATGCTGGCTCCAAGTGCTAAGCTAGCGTTAGCTTAGCCATTCAGGAGTGTTCCCCGAGACCTAGTATAGTATAGTATAGTATAGTATAGTATAGGGTCTGGGTTATTATTACTGTATAAAATATTGTCTTCCATGTTACTGTTCAAGTTTGTGACCAGCTTAATGAAACTGAATTGTCTGAATGACAAAATAAATTGAACGTGACAAAAAGTACATAAACATGTACTTTAGATTTAGATTTATTTTTTTTAAACCATAGATTGAATTTAAACCGATTAACCAATTAATCGTTACATCCCTTTTCAGGAGTTATGACTGAAATTAAATGTCTTTTTGCGCAGATTAAAACAAGAATTGACAACGATAATTATCTCAGATCGCATCCAGAACTTGACATCCTCATTGGTGACTTTCTAAGGTCAGACACTCAGGCATTTGTATCTCTCTTAATTTCCTTTTTATGTTAGTTTGACATCTAACTTTTTGAAATGCAAAATCGCATGTAATCAAATTCTTCATAGTCCTATTTTATCTTATTCAAAGGAGACATATTATGGCATTGGGGGATATTGAATATCAAATGATAAAATAATGATTTTGTTCATTATTAACAGCAACAAGCTACTGATGAGGAAACACAGTTATAACATGGCCAAAAGCTCATAAAAGTTGATTTTAATGTCCCTTTTAAAAGATCAGCTAACATTTGAAAGTAAATACATACACCACCTTGTCCTAACCAGATCTAATCTTAACCATAACACTACAACGCTCTAAATTAGAACAAAACCATGATCATTAATATCTTGATGTGCACTCTCTTTGTATTTGTATTAACAACAGACATTTTCATATTTTTTTGTAGTTTATTAACATTTGAGCTTAGGAGGATCAAATAAATATCTACAGCTCATTAATGATACTAACTAACTACTAAACTGTTTAATTCATCATTTATTTATTTATTTTATGATATTGCTCATATCATGTGTCCCTGCTTAGACCCGGCCAAGCGGAAGAAGATGGATGGATATTGCTCATTTTAAAAGTTTTAATGGAATTATCCTGCTTTTGGGTTATTGTGTCATTGGCAAAAGAAGTCCCTAGACATGACCAAAACCTTATGACAAGGCCTTGACCTTTACCCTAACCCTGGCAACAACAAGTGTTATCTATAATACAAACTAAAACAAAATGTCACTAAAATGTGGAAACCTAGACCCTTTCTTCAAAATGTTGTAAGAAACGTGTGAACATTGAGCTGTGTGAACGAACCTGTAGCTTATATTAAATGTTTCTGAGGACATACAACAGAATTAAAAGATAATCTACATATTGCCTTATGCAACACAGAGAGTCATATTACATAAACCTTATTATATGTAGTGTCTTTGTACTGTGTGGATAATTTAACCCTTACCCTCGCCAAATAAAAAACTCGACAGGATGGATGCAAATGTAAGACTTTTGACTGGCAAATGAAATCAGCCTTTGGTGCCACAGATCTGTACTTTGCTGAAGTAAACTTGAATAACTTATTCCAGGAAGTATAAAGTGAAAACCCAATAATGATAATGAATAATAGCTGCAATTTCTTCTTCAGAGCTGTGCTTCTACAAAGGCCTGTGAAATTCTTTGATTTTGCTGCAGGTGGGTCATTTACAACAGTCAAATAATATTCAACTCATTAAATCTTAGTTGTGTTGTTTTTGAGGTGATACAAAGGCGAATTGAGGTATGTATCAGGTAATACCGTTACAATAACAACTATTTCTAAATTAACTTGACTTGAACAGTGACAATGCACCTTCAAGATATGGTTGAGGGTCCGACATTCACATAAAAAGTATGTCTATGGTTCTACCACCTGCCCGTCTCCATCAGGATTTTATTACTTGACCAGTAAAGTTGTTATTGCAAACTACAACACCAAGAATTCTTACTATGCGCATATTCGCCTCTCTCTCTTTGGACGCATGGACGCCTTCAAATGTACAGGCGTCCAACGGCGTCCGGCGCAAATTTGGATGCAGCGGTGTAAATGCAGCTTAAGTCCCTTGGGAAATATAAAATGTCTCCAAGGAGACAAGCAGCTGGTGGACCCTCCATGTGCACTTTTCACACACGAGATGCAAGAAATTAAAAGCAATGAAATATATTTTTAATTGCAATAATACACAAACCTCTTTTACACAAACCTCACGCATGCGCATCTTTTAAAAAATTGAAAAATCCTCTATTATTCCTTTAAGTTCTACAAAAGAAGAAAAAAGTTGCTCAAGAGTGCAAATAAAGATACATTTATTTATACATGAAATACAAAGAGAATTTACCAACAGAAAGCTTTAGGAGTGTGCCATTTTATTCATCTTCTCAAGTCATATACTAAAGGAGTTGTTAAATTCACCAAAATGAATGGTCTGTTTCAGAGTTTTTCACTGACCCAAACCTGCAGAGTAACACGCTCTCCAAACTGGACAAGACCGGAGATTCAGAGAGGCCAACAGTGAAGTAACCATGGAAACACGACTGATCAAGATCAGACTTGTTTGAATATTATTCAAAGTCTTTGTAATAATACAGTGAGGAAAATAAGTATTTGAATAGAAATTATGGAGGGGTCTGAAATTTTCATAGTTTTTCCACTGAGAGAGACAATCTAAAAAAATAACAATAACTATTTGAACACCTGAGAAAATCAGTATCACTGGTACAGAAGCCTTTGTTTTTACAGAGGTCAAACGTTTCCTGTGGTTCTTGACCACGTTTGCACACACAGCAACAGGAATTTTGGCCCACTCCTCACAGCTCTTCTCCAGATCTGTCAGGTTTCAGGGCTGTTGCTGAGCAACTCATAGAGTTTCAGCTCCCACCAAAGATCTTCTATTGGATTTAGGTCTGGAGGACTGGCTAGGCCAGAACCTTGATATGCTTCTTACGGAACATTGACATGTTAGACAACCCAGCCACAAACCATCTTCTACGCTCCAACTGAGGATATGAGGTTGTGGCCCCAAAATCTCACAATACAAGGCCCCATTCCTTCTCTCTCTAATACAATGCAGTAGTCCTGTCCCCTGTGCAGAAAAGCACCCCCAAATCATAACGTTTTCACCCCCACGCTTCACAGTAGGGATGGAGTTCTTGGGATGGTACTAATCCTTCTTCCTTCAAACACGGCGAGTCTCATCTGACCAAATGACTTTCTCTCAAGACTTCTCTGGATCATCCAGATGGTCATTGGCAGACTTCAGAAGGGCCTGGACATGTGGCGACTTAAGCAGGGGACCCTTCAGTGATTTTAAACCATGATGCGTCATGTATTACCGATAGTAAGATTTGAAACTGTGGTCCCAGCTCTCTTCAGCTCTCCCGTGTAGTTTTGGGCTGAATCCTCACCTTTCTTATCATCAGTCATACCCCATGGGGTGAGATCTGGCATAGAGCCCTAGTCCGAGGTAGATTGACAGTCATGTTTAGCCTCTTCCATTTTCTAACAATTGCGCGAACAGACTAACAAGTTGTTGAGAGTCGGCAGGTGCAGTAATAACATACAAATATATCATTCAAAAATCATACAATATTTTTTTTATTCTGTCTCTCACAGTAGAAATTAACCTCCAATGAAAATTTCAGACC
The DNA here is from genome assembly GCF_026437365.1 of Eucyclogobius newberryi. Lineage (NCBI taxonomy): Eukaryota > Metazoa > Chordata > Actinopteri > Gobiiformes > Gobiidae > Eucyclogobius > Eucyclogobius newberryi. The sequence goes on along the minus strand of NW_027315945.1, from coordinate 29,543,829 downwards.
CCTCCATAATTTCTAAATGGGAGAACTAGCAAAATCACAGGGAGTTCAAATACATGTTTTTCTCACTGGAAGTGCCATTTAACAATTGTCTTGAAATGTCTTGCCTCGTCATCCTAGACAAACTTAAATGTTCTTAATCAGCATGTGTTTGTGATAGATTAGGTTGAAAATGTAATTTGTAAGTAATCTTTAAGTGACAATAAATATAAAAAATAAATATTCACGGTATATCATTGTATAATGAATTAACAGCACAAGAATAGCACAGAATGGCATTGCGGCCAGTTCACACCAGGGCGTCAAAAGTGTCAAGTTTACAATCAAAGTCTATGTCTTGGGCGCCCTGCGTTTTTGCGGTGTGAATCCTGCAATTTGAGCGTCGGGCGCGGCGCGTCGGGCGCGGAGCATCGGGGGCGTTTAAGCAGAAAAGTTGAACAAAGCTCAACTTTTCTGAGGCAGACGCGGCGCAGCAGCCAATCAGAGATTACGCTTCGCCGACGTGCTACGCACGACCCAGAAGACCCAAAACAAACCCCGCAACGATACAAAAAAATCCTTAAGACGCAGCTCTTGGAGCAAATAATTATATTGATTAAACTCTAAAGTATCTGTGGCTCCCAGACAAGCCCGGAGCCCATCGCCTCCGTTTTTGGACTTTGTAAAGTTAATAAACGAAAGCCACTCTCTCAACGCGTCCAGGGCCTTCAAATGTACAAGCGTCCAACTTCTAGGTCGGGCGCAAATTTGACGTCGCGGTGTAAAGACGCTTAAAATCTTATAATTAATACGCAATTATATTTAGCAGCATCAGAAGGCTGGTTCTTTTAGGAGCTGGGGGTGTGAATAGTCTTATTCAAATTTTGAATCACAAAACAATGACGCTCATCCACACTTTTCAACTTTAACATACACGCTAAACAGAAAAATAAACAACAGAACGACGCTTAGCAACTCACCATTCATAAGTGGGTAGTTAAAATAGTTTAGATTGACCAGACAAATTGAAAGAATGTGCCGAACGCCGACCTGATGACGTCACAGCCACAACGATGAGCGAAGGAGGAGACCCGGCTGCTTACAAGAAATCAGGAGCTCGGCAACACAAGAAATTGGTTAAGGCCCAGCACACATGCCAGGCTCCATGTGCAGCCTGCCACAGTGTCTTGAGTTCAAGTCCCGACTCAATTTACTGCATGTCCTCCCTTCTCTCTTGTCCCCCTGTCATGTTCACCTGTCCTGTCCAATAAACCCAAAATCCTTAAAGAAAGACAGAAATTTATTGACTTCAGATGATGGCATTTGATTGATTTTCAAGTGAGTTTAACGATAGCCGCAATCAGATGGCCCTGGCGGGCCGCTAGGATTCATACTCCGCTCTCTGTACTTTTTCTTGTTTGGGCTTCCAGCTTGGTCGGGCTAATGCTCGAGTAAGACTTTGTAAAAGTATAAAGTGAGAAAAACTGCTGACCCAGTGTTTTTTAACTTTCAATTTAAGATAGCAGCTATATGGTTCTATGCAATAATGTATGTTTACTTTGTAGGTGACACTGTCACGCCATTTTTAACGCACAAAAAATTGCCAAATACAATTTTTGGGGGAATTTCGGGCAAAATTTAAAGTTGGTTGGGATTATTTTCCAATTGGTATAATGGGAGGTTTAGAGTCAGAATCAGAAAAAGGTTTAATGCCATGGTCAGTGAACAAAAATCACAGGCTTGGAACTTGCTTTGGTGTTAAGGTGCAACATACAACAATGAACAATAATAAAAGAAAGATATATCAAATAAGAAATTCATTAAAAATACAGTTTCTAAGTTGCATCGATTGTGCTTAAGGTGATACATACATGTTTGTCTACGGGGGAAAAGAAGAAAAAAAGACTAGCCAAGCCCAGAATTTGAAATAATGGAGGTAATACTTTATATTCTATTAACTTGTATGAGAGTCGACATGTTGTACATGAGTTTTGGCAGGCGCCACTCTCATCTTGCAGCTGGCACATAACCCTGAAAACCTGGAGGAGCTGCTACACAATAGTGCGTGTGCACATGTCTATATTAATACAGTATGAGTATTTGCTTCAAACATTAACACATTTGTTCATATTATGTTTAAATTACACAGTGGCAGCTCTTACGGCTCTGACTAACGCATTAAGCAAGGACTGGAAACAAAGTATGGAGCTGGCAACAACCATCATCAACATCTTTTTTCTACATTTCCACGTTTGGCATTTCTTGGAACTTAAACTCAACATGTTTCATGCTTTTCTGTACGTTAACAGTGTGGATGTATGGACTGGACGACTATCCACCCAACTTAAGAAGAAATGATATCCAAACGTCGGGGTGCCACCGTACAAAGTCAAGTGAAGTAAAGTTAATGGTAAAAACATGGAGAAAACATGTTTAGCGACAGTCGACAGGGAAACAAGGTGTGTAGTAGAAACTAATGTATTTTTGAGTAATTTTAAAATGTTTAATTTACACCTCCTTATGCGTTTGTCTCCAGTAGATTAGACTACTGTAACGGCCTGCTCACTGGTCTCTCCAAACGAGTTGTAAAACAGCTGCAGTACATCCAGAACGCTGCTGCTCGGGTCCTGACTAGAACCAGGAAGTATGATCACATTAGTCCTGTTCTCAGGTCTCTGCACTGGCTCCTGTGGCTCAGAGAATAGACTTTAAAGCAGCTCTGCTTGTGTACAAGTCTCTCCATGGCCTAGCACCAAAGTACATCTTGAATATGTTAGTGCCATAGTGAACCATCTCGGACTCTGAGGACCTCAGGGACCGGCCTCCTGCTGGTGCCAGAGTCAGGACTAAACATGGACCGGCCTCCTGCTGGTGCCAGAGTCAGGACTAAACATGGACCGGCCTCCTGCTGGTGCCAGAGTCAGGACTAAACATGGACCGGCCTCCTGCTGGTGCCAGAGTCAGGACTAAACATGGGGAATCTGCATTTCAGTTTTATGCAGCTAAAATCTGGAACAGTCTTCCTGAAGATGTGAGACAGGCTTCTACTCTGACAATGTTCAAATCTAAGCTAAAAACAGTTTTGTTTAGCTGCGCATATGACTGAAAGGATTTTTTCTTTGCACTCTTCTCTTTTGTTTGTGATTTTATTAGTTTAGAAAATCAGTTGGATTGATAATTTTTAATTTAGTTAATTTTATTGTATTTCTGTTTCTGTAATTTCTTTGTGATTTGAATGCATTTTTCCTGCTGTGAAGCACTTTGAATTGCCTTGTGTATGAAATGTGCTCTACAAATAAACGAGCTAGTAACACGGTGATTATAAAAACAAAATGTAATTGTTCTTGTTAGAATTGTGTTCTCAAACACATTGTTATTTATTGCACTTTATGTTAATGTATTATTTTATTGTTATATTTGACCACTTCCGATTGTGACCACTTCCTCTACCTGATATCTTGGCGCAATATATCTTTCTTGCTGTTGTGACAGTCGCCACGTTGTGCTCTGCACATGTTGGAAAATAAAGTGGAACAAAGAAGCTGCAAGTGTGTGTTCTTTCAGAAAAAATGTTGGACGAACAACAAAACGCAACAGTTCTTTATTTGTTCTTGGCTAGCCCTTACATTGCATGAATGGCATGGAATGAAAGCACTCAAATTCATTCAACCATCAGTTCTGGCCTTCTCAATTCCACTGGAAGCTACAGTAAGAGCTTGACCGTCGCCATTTTGCTGCACCACGAGGGCCCAAGGTTTCAAGGCAGCACCCACAACGTCCAGCAGATGGCAGAAGCAGGTCAGAAAATACAACGGTCAAAGGTGAACATTGAGAATTTAGAAGCTAAAAATCCAACAGACATTAATGATCAGATTGCAAGTTTTCAAGAGGAAGTAAATGACAAAGGACTTGCTTCAAAATGAAAATGAGAATAGACAAGACATAGAAGATGCAACCACAAGTACAGAACATATTATGTGAGCTGCAAAATAAAGTCCAAAGCACATCAGTAATACCACGGCGTTCTGAAAGAGTCAAAGTACCAACTGAAACAAAATTTTGCTTATCAAAAGAAACAAGCAAAAGGGGAAAATTAGTTTTGACTAAACAGTGGAATTTGCAGGTGCATTAAACAAGAAAAAGGCAAAAGTCAAACATTTCATAAAGGGAAATGGGCGATCTTGCAGACATAGTAGAACAAAGTCATGACATGAGAAGTTCCACCTTCATCTCACATAAGGGGAAAAACTGATGCATGTGAAGCAGTGACACATGACATTGTAAGAATCATTCTGGAAAGAATAAGTGGTGTAGATGGAGATTTTGATGTAAAGCGTGAAAGAAAACTTTCACATGGACTATTAGAGCTTGATTACATCCGATCCATATATGGTTCAACCACAGCATCAAATCACTGTCAACATTCTTTAACTTTACTCCTAACTTCAACTGCATTTGTTGTTCTTAATGTGATACTCACATGTTTGTGTCTACAGGAAAAGAAGAAAAAAAGGTCCAGTAAAGCCCAGAAAGCTGGCACCATTTGAAAGAATTGAGGTAATACTTTATATTCTATTAACCTGCATATGAGCAGCTGTATGGAGGCATCCCAGAGCAAATCCGAGGCGCCGCTCTCATCCTGCAGCTGGTAAATAATGCTGCAAACCAGAAGGATCTGCTACACAATGGTACGAGTTCACATGTTTGTCTACAGTATTGTTGTCAGAGTATTTGTTCTAAACATTAACACATTTGTTCATATTAAATTGCACAGTGGCAGCTCTAAAGTCTATGTAAAGTCAGTGGCAGCTACTAAAACCTAAGATGAGGCCAAAATATCATGACTTCAGTGTCCTACAGATAGAAACTGTGTAAAACTGCCCCCACCCAACTTTAATACACTGCCTAGGGCTCTAATATTGTTTTGAGCGGCAGCGGCTGGTCCATTATGGGCGCCGCCCCCCCCTGTCAATCAGTCAACCATGTCAATTTTGTGTGTGTCTAAAAACAATATAATTGATTCAGAAATATCTTATATTCTTATAAGTGTAAATGTGTTAAATAATAATATACATCCATATTTATATATATCTATCTATATATTATCTATATATCTATAAATTGATATAAATGTATACTTTGTTTGCGTGCAGCGCGGTCCTCTGCGTGGCGCAGCCTGCGTCACTTTTCTACGTCCCCCAAAGAGCCCCAGAGCCCCATAGAAAAGCAAGGGGGATTTTTAGCCAATCAAATCACAATCAAAAGTGACTACGTCACTATGGCTTTTGCCATAGGAAAATAGCGACTTTGGGGCGCTCCAGAAAGCGCCCATTTGAACGTAGTAGTTACGCCACGGATTTTTACGCTAGAGACAGAGGCATGTGCGCGCGCCTACGCGGAAGTGCCACGCGCTGTGTTTTTTGTGTTTGTCTTAAAACTGCATCTACAGACGTCTGTGACAAAAGGTACGTCCAAAACAACTCAGAATGAGCTCCTCGACTGTTTGCTGGCTTTATTTGTGTTGAAGTGAAAGCGGCTGATTTCATTTCAATCCGTGACATGTGACCTGTCAAACTCCGTGCTCCGTTACCATGACAACAGACACACACGCTAAGTATCACTTAACTTCTATTGATAAAAATATGCTTTTGTTATTAGAAAACCCATGAAAGAATGCTATAAATGACACGTCTCCATACAGCAATAATGGCTGTGATGATTAAATATAAAAATGTAAAACATGTAGTTCAGGGTAACTAATGCCACTTAGAAGCTGTTTTATGAAAAACCAAGAATTGTTTGTGTTTTTATTTCCTCTTAATGTAGTAATGTCTCCTCTGCACTATAAGTGACAGTATCACTGAGATTTTTGATTTGCTCTTTTCAATCTGATATTTTATCAAATGTAAAATATAATTTTATGTCAAATATCACAAATGGTATCTGCCTCTAAGTCATTGTATTATATCATTAACAAAAGTGGAAATAAAGTGTGTTTACTTATTAATTAAATCAATTGTAAATGTGGATTCAAAATATGTATCCATACAGTCAATGTTAAAAATTTCAATTTTGGACATTTAAAAAAAAAAAAAAAAACACGGTCATGTCAAATTGCCCCCCCAATATTTTGCACCACCACTGGTTTTGAGGAGGTTTAATTTTTAGAAAACTTCTTTGTGTTTCGGGAGTTCAGCTTTGTCCAACTTTTCTGCATTGGCCGCTCTGGCCGCGCGTCCAAAGCATCCAAAGTGTCCAAGGCTCAAAACGCGCTGCAAAAACGCTGGATGCGCGTTCACATAGACTTTGAATGTGAACTGGACGCTTAGACACCACAGTGTGAACGGGCCATAACACTGGCATGAAAAGGCTGGAGTGGGATGGTGCCAGACAGTCCACATACGGTGATAGTGTTTGACCCAATTACTGATAACTGTGGCATGGGTGTCATGGCCTCATATCCAGGTAATGAAAGAAGTGAAGCAATAACATTGTCAAATTCCTCGTCTTTCGATGTGTTCCCAAAATTTTAATCACTCACTTAATAAACTCACTAGCAGCCGTGCGTCTTTGGTGTATTAACTTTACAAAGTCCAAAAACTGAGGCAATGGGCTTCAGGGCTTGTCTGGGACCCGCAGATATTCGGAGAGAGAGTGAGCAGAGTTTAGTCAATCATCATTATTTGCTCCAAGAGCTGCATCTTGAGGATTTTTTTTTTTTTTTATCATTGCGGGGTTTGTTTTGGGTCTTCTACACCGTAATCTCTGATTGGCTGCCACAGAAAAGTTGAGCTTTGTTCAACTTTTCTGGTCGGACACTCAAACGCCCCCGACGCGCCGTGTCTGACACTCAAAACTTGGAGTTTGCGTCACAAAAACACTCCAAACGCGCCGCAAAAACGCAGGACGCCCAAGATGCACGTCCACATAGACTTTGAATGTAAACTGGATGCTTTGGACGCTGCAGTGTAAACACATGTTAAAGCGTCCAAAGCGCTCGACTCTCAAAACGCAGGATTCACGCCACAAAATTGCTGGATTCGCACTGCAAAAAACGCTGGACGCCCAGGACGCGCGTCCACATAGACTGAATGTAAACTGGAAGCTTTGGACGGAGCGGTGTGAACACTGCTTAAGTAAATCACGCTCTTGTGTTATGCTGCGTTCAGACCACGGCGACAATTTAACAATTTTACAATTTAAGGCAGACGCCTCGGACGTGCGTCCAAGAAATAAACTCACTAGTGTCCGAGGCGTCCAGCGCACATGAGCAGTGGAGGCTTTGTTGTGTTTCCCTGTGTAGCTGTGCGATGGCAGAACATGTTGAGAGAGTGGCTTTGGTTTATTAACTTTACAAAATCGGCGATGGGCTCCGGGTCTTGTCTGGGAGCCACAGATACTTCAGAAGTGAGCAGAGTTTAATCTATATAATTATTTGCTCCAAGAGCAAATTAAGGAGCTAAAGGATTTTTTTTATCGTTGCGGGGTTTGTTTTGGGTCTTCTTCTGGGTCGTGCGTAACACGTCACTGGAGCATCATCTCTGATTGATGCTGCAGAAAAGTTGAGCTTTGTTCAACTTTTCTGCGACGCGCGGCCACAGCGTCTGACGCTCAAACGCCCCAGACGCGCTGTGCGCAACGCCCCAGACGCTGAAATTGCGCCGCAGAAAACGCAGGACGCGCGTTTACATAGACTTTGAATGTGAACTGGATGCGTGTGAACGCCCTATAAGTCGCGCTTCCGAGTTTGTAACTCCCACGTGCAAGAATTTGTTAGTTGCGCTCCTGTCTTTGTGAGTCAGGATCCCGAGCATGCGCACAAATCCTTTTATATAGGCTACATAAATTAAAATGAATGAAATCTCAAACTGTCACGTCACTGTAGCCTGTTTATGTCCAATTGTTTGTAAATCTGTCTGTTAATATGTTAGATATAAAACAGAATGAGCAAAACATTGTGCGTTATTTTCCCATTGTATCCAAATGAGTCTCCAAAGCGCACAGAGCGACACATCATTAAACTGGCCAAACCAAAAAGAGTGTATCTACATGCTGCTCTTTAGCAGTTCAGGGCTGCAAACGATTAACATCTGTATCTGACACTGGTGCGGGCTGGACTTTATGTGGAGTGAGCTGGATCTGTCTCCTCAACCTCCTCCAAGAGCACACAAGGGGCAGAATTTTTAGAAGAATAAAGCATTTACTAAAAAGACATTTAAATAATTTTTCAAACGTAAAATAGTGAGTGGTTTACAAGTCTATTTATTATAATTTTATTTCATTAGAAATTGTTAACATATTTAAACAACTATAATTTAATTGTGCTTTGAAAACATATGAAAATATATGAATTAAGTCAGCTACTAAGAAATTGTTAAATAGGATACAAATATAATGTACAGAAACTTAAATTCTCTCTACTGGCAACCCACTCAGAAATAATTAACTATTTAAATGGCAAATGGAGTCCCTTAAATATTTAGGTGTGGTCCTCCATAAAGAACTATCAACAATCTTATGCCCCGTTCAGACCGGTGCGGCAAAAGCGTCCAGTTTACATTCAAAGTCTATGTAAACGCGCGTTGAGCACCTCCTGCATTTTTGCGGCGCGGTTTCCACTTATTTGCGGCGCGATTCGGCGTGGAGCGCGGCGCGGGCGCTTTTGCGTTTTCCGCTCGAGACGCTTTGACGGGCGTATAAGCTTAAATGCATCAAAACGGATCGCCGCAAATAAGTTCAGATTTTTGAGCTTTTCTGTGGTGCGGCGGTGCAGAAGCCAATCAGAGATGACGCTCCGGTGACGTACGTACGCATTTTGGGAACATCACAGTCATGGTAGACGAAACGCTAATTGTGGCGGTGTGCGGGATGAAGGACTTGTATGACGTGGGAACGATGGAGTACAGGAACAGGAGAAAGAAGGACCAAGTCTGGAGAAAAGTGAGCGAGGAGACGGGACTGTCTGGTAAGTTTTTACAGCTTTTAAACGATTAAAAAATGTGTTAATAGTTGATGGATCCAAATAATTTTTGGATCCATCAACTATCAACTCAGTTTTATTATTAATAATACTATTTTTTTCTAGTGTTTTTGACAAGTAAATGTGTTTATTCAGAGGAATTCTGCAGAAAGAGGTGGAAGAGCTTGAGGGACACCTACATGAAGGAGAGGAAAAAGGAGAGGGAAAAGAGGAGTGGGTCAGCAGCAGGGTCAGCAGCAAAGTGGCGCTACTCTGGGGTCATGTCCTTCCTCGACCTTTTCATCACTCCCCGTGAGTCAAGCGGAAACATGGAGAGAAGGGTCGAGGAAGCCATAGAGGACCCCAGAGAGCCTGAAGATGCAGCAGAAGGGCTCTCCGAATCAGGTTTGTTGTATGAAACTTGAAAAAAATATTGGCTCCAAATAAAATACGCATGCCTCATTAAATATGATATTTATGTAATTGGCTGAAATATAACTGCTGTGCAATGTTCTTTTAGAAGATCAGGAATTGAATTGCCGCCCTGATGCTGCTGGGGATGCTGGCATCTGCTGGAGGGGCTTATGGCTCGCCCTGCTGCTGCTGCTGCTGCTGCTGCTGCTGCTGCTGCTGCTGCTGCTGCTGCTGCTGCTGCTGCTGCTGCTGCTGCTGCTGCTGCTGCTGCTGCTGCTCCTCCTCCTCCTCCTCCTCCTCCGCGTGTCCCTTGTGGTGATGAGCTTTTTCGTCTTGGTCTCCTTCCTCTCCTGAAGACGGTTCCCACTCGAAGAAGGGAAGAGATCAAATTTGGAATTTATCAGTGGGTTTATTCCAACAGTAGTTTTACTTTAAATTTGGAACCATTGAAGAATGTCAATATGACATGAGCTGGAACCTTCTGCAGGAGAGGAACGAGACCACTATTTCTTCAACGTGTCCCTCAAGCTCTCCTCCAGGCTATGTTCCTTCTTTCTCCTGTTCCTGTATTCCACCGTTCCCACGTCATACAACTCCTTCCTTCACATTTTTGTAAATAGTTATTTATGTTGTTATTTTGTTCATTTTGTAAATAATAGTTCTATTTTTGTAAAAATAAATTTGTTTGTTATAAAACGTGTCTCCTGTATACCTCTGCACGTTTTTCTTATATATAATCCTGGGTAGTTAAATTGTATCAACTCATTATCCAAAATTAAAAAAAATAAACAAAAAGCTGAGCTAATCACTGTTTTATTAATTTAACTTTATCTCATTCTATGTAAACAGCCTGGCATTTGGGCTCAAACTTGACTGATCATGTGGTCTTTGCAAACGTTGCCTATAAATATGAAAAACACTTTATAAAAACAATATATACAACAGGCTGTGGACAAATGTACATAAACAGACTCAAATTAAACTCTTTGTTGTTTAGTGCGTGGCTCTTAAAAGAGCCGTTGTGGGTCAGTCCTGTGGAGGACATGACTACTCTCTGGGCTGCCATGGCACTGCTCCTTCTTCTGAGAAATGGGCCTTAAACGCCTCCCTCACCCTCAAGGCCTCTCGGGATGCGTTGTTTGCCCCGATCCGCCCCACACCTGGAAGTGGCTCCTCCTGTGCTCCAGCTCCCCACGCTCCAAGCACATGCTCCGGCGCTGTGGCCCGCATGAAATTTTGGAGGAGACAAGTCGCCTTCACGCACTTCTCCACAATTTCAGGGTGGACTTCCAGGCGCCGCAGAAACATCCTCCACTGTGAGGTCCAGATCCTGAAGGCATCTTCAACCACCAGCCGTGCCCGAGAGAGGCGGTAATTGAAGACCCGGTTTTCAATGGGGAGGCACCCATGTCCAGGGAAGGGTCTCATGAGATGTCTTTGCAGCGGGAAGGCTTCATCCGCCACAAAGACATGCGGCTGTGGGCCTCTGCCTTCAGCCCCGGGCAGGTTCTGGTCAGGGGGCAGCTGGAGAGTGCCTTCACGTAGGGCCTGACCAAAGGCAGAGTTCCCCCCGTCACTCGTCCTCCCGTATCCCCCCACGTCGATTACCCGGAAATGATACCGGGCATCGACCACGGCCAGGAGGACAAGGGAATGATCCCCCTTATAATTAAAAAAGCGGGATCCTGAGTTGGGGGGGGCCTTCAGCCGGACATGTTTCCCGTCCACAGCGCCACAGCAGAGAGGGTACTTCCACCGCTCCTGGAACTCTGCTGAAATCGACCTCCAGTCCTCTGCTGTGGGCACAGCCATGAATTCTGCCATGAGACAGTCCCAGATGACAGCTGCAACTTCAGGGACGATGGAGGAGACTGTGGACACACCAACCCTGAAGCTGCTAGCAATTGTCCTATAGGAGTCTCCAGTGGCAAGAAAACTGAATAAAAAACGAACAAACAAATAAATAAAACAAACTATACATAGCCTAAATATAGTTTACTTGTAATTTAATCAAATATACCACAATCGATTCTAAAATGGTGCACAAGACCAGGCAATATAAAGACATTTTAATAAAAATACTCTTGCTGTTGTATGAGCGTCGAGCTCCATTTATATATAGTTCAAACACCATCCACTATT
>NW_027315945.1:29319838-29527338 GCF_026437365.1 Eucyclogobius newberryi | reverse complement strand
ATACTGGGGGCTCGATCCCGGAAATACAGAACGTTTTAGACTCCTAATTCCTTCCACCTAAAGCCTTAATGAAATTGTCTCTCTATTAACTTCTCTTTCAACTTAAAGGCGTAATGGACAATTTTTCGCCGAGTTGAGAACTCAAGCGGAAGTGCACATGCGCATTCCTCCCGTACGGAGGCACACAAAAGCCTCGCTGTTAACACGTGCATTTGTTTATTAGCACTACGGGCATCGCATCTCCAGTCTCCGTAGATTTCCGTCTCTTCTGAGTCAGCTCAAACTGTCTTTCTCTGTTTTAATTTTGTCCTGTACACTGAGGGAACTATATTATGATAGATCAATGCGCTTAGACACAGAGAAACTGCTGCTCTCAGAACGAGGCTGCAGGTGTGCAGTAGGTGCATCCTATGATTGATACGTGGCAGGACTAATCCACGCTATGAGGAAATGAGATGCCAAAAAATCATCCATTCCACTTTTAATTTACAACGTTTTATATCAATTCTTAGTTACAGAGTGTGGTTGGAATTCAAGAAGAACGACTCTTGAACTGTAGTGTATTTCCTACGTGGCAAGTTTCTAGGGGGGCTCATTGTGGGTGGTCTCATGTCGGGGGGGCTCATGTCGGGGGGCTCATGTCAGGGGGGTCATGTCAGGGGGCTCATGTTGGGCGGGCTCATGTCAGGGGGGTCATGTCAGGGGGCTCATGTTGGGCGGGCTCATGTCGGGGGAAGTTTGTTCCAGAGTCTGGGACAAGCAACAATTCAATTCAATTTAATTTATTTTTGTAATGCCCAAAATCACAACAACGGTTGCCTCTGAGGGCGACAGCGAAAAATGAATCAACAATGTCTGTGGTGGCGAGGGATGATGTCCCAGAGTCCTCTGTCCTTCTCGGGCAGGAAAAACTACAAAAAACCTCCTTGGGAAAAAGTAGAAATCTGGAGGAGTTCCAGTGAAGGAGAGATCTGACTCTCACAGACGGACGCGAGGGAGACTGGAGCTGGACCCACTCTTCAGGCGGATGAGGGACCATCAGAGTCGAGCTGGACCCACTCTTCAGGCAGATGAGGGATTCAGGCAGATGAGGGACCATCAGAGTGCTTAAAGGAAATTCTGCCCTAACCACGTCTTTATGTCTGTAATACAATCAGTCAAAGATTGAAGAGCATCACTCTTGTCAGGAAACACTGGTAAGTAAATCTACAGATCGTCTGCAGTGCAACGCTAAACAGTACCTGGCTATAATTGACCCCAGTGGCAACGTATATAGCGAAAAACAACATGGGGCCCAAAATGGAGCCCTGGGGCACTCCACAGACCAGCGAGGAAGCAGAGGAGGACAGGTCCCCAATTATGACAGAAAACTTCTATTGGTCAAATAAGACATAAACCATGTGAGTGCCACAGAGACCAACATAGTTTTTAAGGCGAGTCAACAGAATTGAATGGTCGACTGGATCAAAAGCCGCCGTTAAATCTAACAGTACTAGGACAACGGGGCGCTTGGCATCCACAGACCTGGTAATATCATTGTGCACTTTGAGCAATGCAGATTCTGTGTCGTGATCTGAACCCATACTGAATTTTTTTTAAATAAAGTTGTTTTCTAAGAACTGTTGCAATTGCATAAAAAAACACTTTCTCAAGAACTTTAGAAATAAAAGACAAGTTAGAATCAGTTCTAAAATTTGACATGGCATTAGTGTCAAGTTGTGATTTTTTAAGAAGGGGTCTCACTACAGCTCGTTTAAGAGGATCAGGGACACATCTTGAGCTGAGACAAGTGTTAATAAAAGCCATGAGGGAGGGGCCTACTGTGGAGAACTGTAGGTCAACACAAGCAACTTTGTGGGGAAAGTGTCCAAAGGACTGTTTGTAGCTCTCATTCGTGTAACTATTTGTGTGAGGGAGGAGAGTGAGACAGGTTCAAATTGGTTGAACATTGCAGTATGTACAGCAGTAGCAGGCAAGACTGGACATATGGTGGAATTGCTCAGTTGTCCCACAGACAGCACTTTGTCAACAAAAAAGTGTAAAAAGTCCTCACATGTGGAAACAGAAGCATCAATCATTGATGCGTGTGGATTCACAACAGACTTTATGGTATTGAACAATACACGGGGGCAGTGACCATTACTTCAAATAACTGTATAACTTGTCCTTTTTCCACCGCCGCTCCGCCTGCCTACAGCGCTGTCTGAGGGCCCGGGTAGAGTCATTTATCCAGGGATCGGGCCTAGGCTTGGAGGACCAAGGCCTAAAAGCAGCAATAGTGTCAAGGATCCCAGAGCAGGTGGAATAAAAGGCAGACCGAAAAGTATTTGGGAACTCGGGAAGAACATGTGGCTTGCTGACTGGTGATGGGAACATTACTTCCAAAAATAATGGGCAAATGATCTGAGATGGTGTAGCAGATATTTCAACATGTGACACAGTGAGTCCATGTGATGATCAAGTCTAAAGTGTGCCCTGCATTGTGTGTTGGTGATTCAACTGACTAAATTAGATTAAAAGAAGCCAAAAGGCTTTTGAAGTCAATAGCCAGCTGATCAGATGGGCAACAGACATGTACATTTTTAGGTCCCCGCAGATCAGTGGTTGTTCAAACCTGGGGGCCATCTCAGCTAAAACCTCAGAAAACTCCTGGATAAAGTCCTTGTTGTATTTAGGTGGACGGTAGATGACAGCACAAAGAATAGGACTGGCAAGCTCTATTGTAAATAACTGTACTTCAAAGCATGAATAGTTATTTACATTCTATTCTTGCATTTAATATTATCCTTAAAAACTGGCGACTCCGCCCCCTTGACCAGATGCTCGCAGTGTGTTGAGAAAAGAGCACTGAGGGGGAGGAGCTCCGTGAATGCGATGTTGTCACTTGGTTTAATCCCCGTTTCCGTCAACAACATAAAATCCAGCACGTGTGACGAGAAGAAATCCTTTTCTTTATAAAACTGGAAAAAATAAAATGTTTAAAAAAATAATAATAATGGTCTTATTATGAGCGAAAGAAAGACTGTTGACTTTTATTTGTGAGTTTTATTTGTGCTTTATGATCTAATATGAAGGTGTCCGGTTCAGGCCTGAAACACAGAGGGGAGGGGCTGGTCACATGACTTAGACTCTTTGGACCAGAAGAACCCGAGTCAGACCGAGGCAGATTCTGCTCCGTCGCTGCTGCAGAAACAAGAGCATTTTCAAAGTAAGTTTCAATCTGAGTTTTTATGTTTCATATTTGTAAATTCATAAATGTTTAGACAAATGCGGCAGAGGCTTTAGACATGAGGCTCTAAATGCTTTACATCAGTTTGTGTCAGATAAACAAAAGCATTGAATAAACTGAACTGCTGCACATTTATCTCATCTTCACTGCAGTAAAAACACTCCAGAAGTGACAGAAAAACGATCCAAGTCGACTTGTAACTTCACTGGATCCAGCTCACCGCGGTGAAGTTAGTTTCACGTTGAACTTTGGACGCCTCCGCAATTACAGCGGAATCTTCCTCTGGGTATGGCCCGTCTGCAGGAGCCCGGACTTTTTTCAGTCAGGTGACCAAGAAAGTCCAAACCTAGTTATAAGACAGGTTAGTTTTACCCTACTGATGATGTATTGTTGCAATAGTAATCTTTCTAGTAAGACTTATATTTGAAATTGTCCTTGAAAACTGTGGTGACTCCGCCTCCTCGACCAGACGCTTGTGGTGAGCTGAGAAAAGAGCACCACTATCATGTGTTTTGGGATTGTCCTGTTGTTCACGAGTTTAGACTGAGATTAATAATGCTCTGCAGACAGTTTATGACATCACCATCCCACTTCATTTTTATAACAATGTTTTTCGGACTCAAAACTCCTGCCGTGGACACGTTCAGTGGATACCTTTGGAATGTGCTTTTAGTGGTGGTAAAAAAGGCCATAACAAAGAAGTGGTTGACACAAACATCACCAACGATCAAGGACTGGACTGACATTGTGACTGAGATCAGACGGATGAAAAAATTACTTTCAGACTTCATTTGACAGACTTTGAACTGAATTTAGTTTTATGTTCATGTTCATGTCTATTTGTGTTTTAATTTAATGTATTATCTGCGTCCAGCGTCTTTGGGTCACTGAAAAGCGCTATATAAATAAAAGTTATTATTATTATTATCTGTGTTCTTTTTGTGTTAGGTTTCATCTTTTGTTTATAAAACTGGAAAAAATAAAATGTTTTTTAAAAAGAAGAAAAAAAAGAAAAAAATAATAATGGTCTTATTATGAGCAAAAGAAAGAGTATTGACTTTTACTTGTGGGTTTTATTTGTGCTTTATGATATAATATGAAGGTGTCACGTGTTCAGACCTGAAACACAGAGGGGAGGGGCTGGTCACATGACTTAGACTCTTTGGACCAGAAGAACCCGAGTCAAACCGAGGCAGATTATGCTCCGTCGCTGCTGCAGAAAATATCTGAGTTTTTATGTTTCATATTTGTAAATTCATAAATGTTGGTGCAAATGCAGCGGAGGCTTTAGACATGACGCTCTAAATGCTTTACATCAGTTTGTGGCACATTTCCTACATTTTTGTCATAACATTACTTTTTACACTTTATAAAATATCAGATTTTAAAGAGCAAAGCAAAAATCTCAGTGATATTATAATTTATAGAGCTCATTCACCGACGTCACAAAACCACGTGATTGCATAAGTTGCCGCCCAATTGTCCGTCCCGTGTTGCGTTCCTTTGCACTGACAGAGCGTGGAAAGTGATCTCAAACGTAATTGATGGAGCCCCCAGAGCTTCCAGATTCCACAAACTCCTTGGATGAGCTACACAGAGGTCCATATTTAGAAAAGCCGCGATCAATCAACTCAGAAACATATTTGATGCCTAAATCACTGAGTCTTTCGGATATCTCGTACCCTAGATATTTACTATTCAAGCCTGATGCTTCACAAGTCCCAATTTTGAACAAAGTGCCTAGGCGCCTAAATAAAATTGATGTTAATTCTACAGCGTTAATTCTCCGGAGCTCCAGTGCAGGCAGTGGTGCGTGAGTCTGCACGCCCGGGGTTCAGTCACCTGCACGGGGCTGAACAGCTGTAAGGTCCCTGCGCCGCGTGAGTGAGTGACAACTGATAGAACTTCAAATCAACAAAGGTTCTACGCCTGAATAAAACTGATGTTAATTCTACAGCGTGCACAGAATACGATAGACTGTGTTATCCATGCCGCTCTCTTATTTCCGGGTTTTGCGGTATCCGATAGAACTTCTCTCCGTTTATCTTCTCGGTTGCTGCACTCAACTGCCACATAAACCTTCACCATTGTGATGATAGTAAAGCGTGCGATATCATTAATGAGGGTTTGGAGAAGTGTGGGGGAGCGTGGGAGGAGCGAGGAGGAGCGTGGGGGGAGCCTGGAGCAGCGTGGGGTGAGGGTGAGGGGAGCGTGAATGACCTTTATATGACCTCTACATGACCTCTATATGACCTCTATAGTGCAGAGTAGCAATTACTACATGAAGAGGAAATAACAAACATAATTGTTGGTGTTTGATAAAACAGAACAGACGTTGTCCATGTGCATGTTTGTGTTTTGTTTGTTCTCAGAGATGTTTCATGTCCCCGACGCCATTTTCACCCCGAGCACATTCTGTAGATGCACTTTAATAAAGTAAACACAAAAACAAAAAGACAGCATTAGCTTCGCTGCTACCAGCTAAAGCCTCTGGTGTAAGAAGATCCACTTTTGTCTTTTTGAACCTCCTGTTTGACCTTAATTGGAGGCTGGTCCGGTCCATTTCCCTTTATTTGTTTCTTTCAAACGTTTTCTGAATCAGAGAGATCGCACATTCACTTTCCCTGACGCCGCCGTGATCACGTCTGAGGAGCGTCTGCTGCGCTGTCTCCAGCAGAAACGGCTCCATGACATAAACACTACACTAAATGAGCGCTGACGCAAACCGCACATTTTAAAATGTTTTACTGTGACTTTTCTCATAGCGACAGACATTTTTCTGGGATTTGATTCTCATTCCTTTTCTACCAGGCATTTTCAATTAGCCCACGACATGCGCTGATTATGATTATAATATATATATATATATATCTGATAATATATATTTGATTGATAAAATGTGGAGTGTCTTTCTTCCTGAAGCTGAAGTGTTTCCTCTTTGTGCTCAGATGGATTCAGACTGTGATAAACCTTTGGAGATGGCGGCACTGGGTCGGCCCTTCAACCTGGGGATGTTGTACGACTGCAGATCGGACTCACTGATCCCAGGTCAGTTTAAAAGAGAGGGTCACTCAGGGGTCCAAGGCTGGGCCCCCATTTTGAAGTGGTTTATTTGATCACACGTCCTGAATAAAGCAGGTCATATCTAAATATATATCTAAACAAACTGTCTCAGTTATTTTTTTAGTTTATGTTATAGTTTTTTTTAGTTTAAGTTATAGTTTGCAAAGGTCATAAAGTGTATTTTGGGTGGTCTCTATCTCTCTCATCCCTTTTTCTAAGCTCAGGTCCTCAGGGAGCTTGAGGGTTCTACGTAGTGTCACGAACGGCAGAACGGAGCCAAACACGGAGCGGAGACAGGCGAAGAATTAAACAGTCTTTAATCCAAAATAAGGAGACAGAAAAATACAAAAGCTTCTGGCAAGGTCAGGTCCAGTATCCAGCTAAGTTGGAGAGCAGGCGAGAGTCGTAATCGGAAATACTTTCCAGGTTCGGTACACAGGCTTACAGCAATATCAGGGATCAGGCAGAATAAGAAACACAAGGCGGTCCAGGGTCGTAACGGCAAACAGGAACAACAAAGGTCAGGCAGGAATCAGAGTCAAAAAGTCAAAACAGAGGATCAGGAAAACCCGCTCGAATGCTGGGGCTAAACAGAGCAATCACAGACAATCTCGCAAAGAACAAAAGGAACACACACACTAATATACTACACCCAGTGAATAGAACTGAGGTACAGCTGTGAGCAGAGACAAAAGGGGCGGTAACCAGAGGAAGAACAAGAAGGGAGGAGGGAAACAAAGAGGAGCAGAGGAAAAAGACAGAAAAACTTCTAACACCAAAACAGATCATGACACGTAGTATCTTTATACATCTTCTATCTATCTATCTATCTATCTATCTATATATATATATATATATATATATATATATATACTTTATATACTTTATATATAAATATAAACAAACACAGCCAGAGAGCAAAAACATATTAATAAAATGGTCACATTTATTTAGCACTTTTCTACCTTAAAGCTCTTTACATCCAGGAACCACATTCACAGCAGTTGTGCTCAGACACTGGTGAAGCAGGCACAGTACCACAACCCAAACACAATTACACAACAACATGTCCTACGTTCTAATCCCAGAACGTTTTGTCCATTTGTCTGATGTCTGTCCCTCTCCTTCCAGTCCATGATCATTGGTGATGTTTGTGTCCTTTTCTTTGTGATGGTCTTTTTTTTCCTCCTGCCAAAAGTACATTCCAAAAGTACGTTCAGAAGTACATTCCAAAAGTACGTTCAGAAGTACATTCCAAAAGTACATTCCAAAAGTACGTTCAGAAGTACATTCCAAAAGTATCCATTTATTGTGTTCTGGGACTGTCCTGACAATCATAAATATGTGAGTGAAGTTCACGACGCTCTACCACTGTTACAGGCATTTACCCCTGAACTTTACTACTATGAACTCCTGCCATGGACACAATACATGGACACTTTAGAATGTACTTTAGAATGTACTTTAGAATGCACTTTAGAATGTACTTTTGAACATTCTCCTGCCGCAGTGAAAAAGGCCGTCACAAAAACAAACCAAATGAAGGATCGTGACTGGACTGACTTTAGACCAGATTGGACTCTTTTCTGTTTGAAATGTCCCGTGATGTTTTGGATGTTCTGTGTTATTTGTGTCTTCTGTATTTTATTTTCACTCTCTGGCCTTGTTTTTTGTTCTGAGTTTTATGTCTCTAATTAAAAGTCAGTGAGTGTTTGAGATCTTCCACTGCTCGACTTTGTCCTGGTGTGTTTTTGAGCTCAGAAACAACGTTCTGCAGCAGCTCTTCCTGTTTTATGACTCTGGAGCTTTCAGTTTATCTATTGACAGGAAAAACACTCACAGACTTTACAGACACATTTATTCAATGGGTCATTTTATTTATTAGAATCCAAATAAGTCAGCCCCAAATAAATTGTCTGTTTGCTGTAACCCGACCCAACATTTTTCAAGTGGGTCGGTCGGTCGGTAAATTCTTATTTTTTTTTACTTTGAAGGCAAAAAAAATTTCCAAATTTTTCCATTTTTTGACTCGGACCGACAGCCAGGGGTCAGGCTTCAACAGTCCAGGGGTCAGCAACAATCCAGGGGTCAGGCTTCAACAGTCCAGGGGTCAGGCTTCGACAGTCCAGGGGTCAGGCTTCGACAGTCCAGGGGTCAGAGGCTTCAACAATCCAGGGGTCAGGCTTCAACAGTCCAGGGGTCAGGCTTCAACAGTCCAGGGGTCAGGCTTCAACAGTCCAGGGGTCAGGCTTAAACAGTCCAGGGGTCAGGCTTCGACAGTCCAGGGCTCAGAGGTTTCAACAATCCAGGGGTCAGGCTTCAACAGTCCAGGGGTCAGGCTTCAACAGTCCAGGGGTCAGGCTTCGACTGTCCAAGGGTCAGGGGCTTCAACAGTCCAGGGGTCAGGCTTAAACAGTCCAGGGGTCAGGCTTAAACAGTCCAGGGGTCAGGCTTCGACAGTCCAGGGCTCAGAGGTTTCAACAATCCAGGGGTCAGGCTTCAACAGTCCAGGGGTCAGGCTTCAACAGTCCAGGGGTCAGGCTTCGACTGTCCAGGGGTCAGGGGCTTCAACAGTCCAGGGGTCAGGCTTCAACAGTCCAGGGGTCAGGCTTCAACAGTCCAGGGGTCAGGCTTCAACAGTCCAGGGGTCAGGCTTCAACAATCCAGGGGTCAGGCTTCAACAATCCAGGGATCAGGCTTCGACAGTCCAGGGGTCAGGCTTCGACAGTCCAGGGGTCAGGCTTCGACAGTCCAGGGGTCAGGCTTCAACAGTCCAGGGGTCAGGCTTCGACAGTCCAGGGGTCAGGCTTCGACAGTCCAGGGGTCAGAGGCTTCAACAATCCAGGGGTCAGGCTTCAACAGTCCAGGGGTCAGGCTTCAACAGTCCAGGGGTCAGGCTTCAACAGTCCAGGGGTCAGGCTTAAACAGTCCAGGGGTCAGGCTTCAACAGTCCAGGGCTCAGAGGTTTCAACAATCCAGGGGTCAGGCTTCAACAGTCCAGGGGTCAGGCTTCAACAGTCCAGGGGTCAGGCTTCGACTGTCCAGGGGTCAGGGGCTTCAACAGTCCAGGGGTCAGGCTTCAACAGTCCAGGGGTCAGGCTTCAACAGTCCAGGGGTCAGGCTTCAACAGTCCAGGGGTCAGGCTTCAACAATCCAGGGGTCAGGCTTCAACAATCCAGGGATCAGGCTTCGACAGTCCAGGGGTCAGGCTTCAACAGTCCAGGGGTCAGGCTTAAACAGTCCAGGGGTCAGGCTTCAACAGTCCAGGGGTCAGGCTTCAACAGTCCAGGGGTCAGGTTTCGACAGTCAGGGGGTCAGACAGAGACAAACCAACATGTAAAAGACAATATATGTGACTGACCATGGATAAACCAGTCACAAGTCTCCCCAGAGACATTTTGAGTTAATCACAGTTTGAATATAAACAACTCTGAAAACCTTTCACTGAGAAAACGGGGCTCAAAGTTTTTCACCTGAGTGAGCCCAGAGTTACAGGGGGGCTCATTTGCATCTCATTGAAATAAGCCCTCCCCCTGTCACACTGACACCACCTTCCCCCTACAACTGTCACTAAAGACTCAAGGGAAGTGTTGTTTTCATCAGGACTTGAGTAACCCAAGTGAAAAATGCGGATATTAGCTCTTTCTCCCTCCCGTTTGCGCGCTCCTCGCACTCTCTCGTTTCATTAGGTCATCACGCTGTTGCGCCGTGCGTCAGCCCGTCACGTGGTGCTGCGCCGCAAATCGGCTGCATATAAACAGGAAATAAGTTGCGGCTCGGGACATGCCGGTTGGGGAATTCGGGTTGTTGCTACAGGAGTCGACTACCGGGCCAGATCACCTTATTTAGATCGAATATTAGCGCCGAAACTGGCCAGATTGGATGGCGAGCTAGGAACAGAGTCGAACTGATCCAGACTGATCTTTCAGGCGGCAAGCCTAAAGCTTCACAAGCCCGGACTCCACAAGGACTCCACCTGCTCTGGTCGGGCCGGTAGGAGGCTCTTGTAGCCACCCTTTTAGAACTTTCCAAAGAACATTGTACTGCTGCTTATTGAACAATTTGAAACCACTATGCACTTTACAATCCATCGTGACATACGCTGAGGACCCTTTGATGAACTTTCCTACGTGGATGATTTATTGAGATTGAACTTTGCATTCAACTTGATGATGTACATACCTTCTTCTACCTCTATATTGTAAATAATTGATGAATGGCCATTCTTGTATATTATGTTTATATGTTTGTCTCAATATATAGTACCTGCAAACTTAATTATTGTCTCCTACTTACTCTGTTCCGAGAGCCGCATCTAGAACTTCTGATCTAGCCCAAAAACAATGATATTAACCATTATTAAGGCATTGTTACCTGTGTTTATCCACTTTTAAACGCTACCTTAAGTGACACACATGCTACACTTGGACTGGACTTGAATCAGAATTAGAAGTTACTATATTAAAATGGAAATACTTGGATTACAAAAGGCCCTTAGTAGCATTGAAGAATCAGAATCAGAATAGGGTTTATTGCCATTTGTCGATTAACAGAATTCACTGGTGATTCAATGCAACACAAACAACAAAACATTGAACACTTGGCATGATATGTACATAATGAAATATAAGGTACAGTGTTCTCGCTGGGCTGAGGTTTGAGGATGGCAGTGGGACACCAAAAAATTTCCTTCAGCGCTCGCATTCTCGATAAGATAAGATAATCCTTTAATATCCACACAAGGGAAAATTTCGTTGTTACAACGCAGTAGAACAAGAGGAAAGGACAAATTATAGGATGTTTTAAAACACACTCTTAATAGAACTCTTATGAACAAAAACAAAAAAACTCTTATTAACAAAACTCCTCTCCTATCTTAATAGGGAATGGAGGGGGGGAAATAAAATAAAATAGATAAATAAAAATAAAATAAAGTAAAAATAGCTAGCACAAGACTAGGTAATACTATTAGCAGGTAAGTAAACCGAATAAAAACAAAATAGAACACTCTTATTTACAAGTATTGCACATGGTTAATTCAGTATTCAGTATTGCACATGAATATGATGGTAAGACAATATGATCACACTCCACCACTTAGGAGCGGCATATCGTGTCGCTCGGTGCTGCCCCCAAAGGGTTTGAGGTAAAGTGTTTCTGTAGAAGACAGAGGGAGAGAGGGAAGGAATTAGATTAAGACGTGTGACATTTGATTAAGACATTTATGTCTATTCATACAGTAACTGTCTATAATTGCTATTCTGCATTTGCACTTTATTGTAAATTTTAAAAAGTGAAGTTAAGTAAATGATGTGTAATAAATAGTACCTGCTGTGCAAAGTCGAAGCTGTAATGCAATGGACTTCTGCATAGTTTTTGATCAAATCCAGCTGTGAGCGCCTCTTCCTCAACCGTGGTCTCGCTCCCTTGTCCTCATAGTGTTTGATTATATCAGTCAGGGTGTCTTTGCCAATTCTGAAAAGGGGAACAAAGAAGGATTAGGGTCATGCTAACAGACAGAGAACCCCGTATTTAATATGCAGACTAGCTACGCGGCTAACAGTAAAGGAAGGTAGGAAAAAAGAAAAACACGGCCGGCGCTAACTTGGAAATTAATTTTAACGAGCTAAACCGGCTAACGCGGGCTAACAGTAAAAAACACAAAAATACAGACATTACAACATCCCATGAAAAAGTCGGTTTAGCCACGAAAACTAACAGCAAAGCCCGGAGCTAGCCGAGAGCTAGCTAGCAGTTCCGGGCTCCGGAGGCAAAAGCTGGCTTAGCCACGAAAACTAACAGCAAAGCTCCGAGCTCCGGGCCCCATAAAGCACAACCCACACAACACACGGGTCAAGAAATTCTACATAATTATATCATTTGTACAGCACAACTTAGCCCGTGGCTAACACAGGAACAAACAACACCTACTGAGCTAGTTTTCGATGTGCATATAATTTTAGCATGTATGGTAGCATGCAGGGATCTTGTGAGTACTTACGCCAGGCACTTTCTTTTCGTGGATCTTTTTTCTTTTTCGTCTTTTTGTACTACGTATTCCATCTTCAACACCACGGAGTATGACGGTGTTTTAAGTAGCCATGTGGCTAGCAGTTGATTGGCTGAAAAATAAAAACAATGCGCTGCTGGAAATAGGTGACGCCTCGAGGAGCGCTGGAAAAAGACTTGAAAACTACCCATTTTTCACAGCTTAATGTGTACGTTTAAGACAACCAATAGTGTTATCTGAAGCACAGAGGGGGAGGGGCTCCTTCATAACTTCAACTTGCACATTCTGCAAAAAAGCGAAAATCACAAATTTGAAGAAAAAAAAACTTAAATGGGCTTTATCTCAGTTTGGTCGGGGCCGACTTGTGGCGGTTTTTAGGGTGGCGAGTCACATGTGTTCCCTCCTGCATAGTCTGTTTAATACAGAAGCATATGGAGGACCGAAAATGAAGACGCACATGCGTTGCGCAATGCGTTATTTGTCCCTTAGGATGAAAGACAGGTTTACCAGCGCTATAAAATTATTCTACACGGCGCTTTAGGAAAGACCGGTCGGTGAGTCGACGAAATATTAGAAAAATAAAATAATTTGGCGTTTTTTTAACAAAATGCAGATTTTTTCTTCTTCAGTCGGCTAGTTTTATACCAGGTCGGTCGGGTTACGGCAAACAGACAAATTATTTTGCTCAGCCTGACTCTCTTGTTTTTCAGGCCTGACTTTCTGGGACCGAGAGAAGCTGGACGAAGACATGAAAGTGACGCCTCAACCCAACAGTCAGTTTGAGATCGAGACGTCTGACTCCGTCTCTCAGAAGGCCTCGTCACTGGGAGTGGACGCTGCGCTCAAAGCCAGTTTTCTAAGTAGACTTGTGGAAGTTCAAGGATCAGCTAAATATCTGAACGATAATAAAAGTTCCAGAAAACAGGCCTGAGTGTCTCTGCAGTACAAAACTACTACAGTGTTCAAAACACTGACCATGAACCAGCTCAGCAGAGACAACATAAAGCATCACGAGGTCATTGACAAAGGTTTAGCGACTCATGTGGTGACAGCCATCCTCTACGGTGCACAGACCTTCTTTGTGTTCGATCAAGAAACCTCTGAAGATGAAAATGTCCAAGACATTCAGGGAAATCTGAAGGTCATTATTAAAAAAATCCCATTGATCTCCATTGACGGAAACGGGGCTCTGAAGATGGAGGACAGAGACAAAGAAAAGGTGAACAAGTTCTCCTGCACTTTTCACGGAGATTTCTGTCTCGACAAAAGTCCAACAACTTTTGAAGATTCTGTCAAAGTTTATCAAGATCTGCCCAAACTTCTGGGTCCTGAAGGTGAGAACGCAGTCCCTGTGAGAGTGTATCTGCTGCCGCTCAGCACTTTAGACTCTAAAGCGGCTAAACTCGTACGTCAGATCAGTCTAAGGTTAGTCTCTAAGGCGGAGAGCATCCTGGAGGTCTTCAGAGAGCTGGACGTGAAGTGTAAAGATGCCTTGAAAAGTCCTGCAGCCCAGAACTTCTCACATATTTCCAAAAAAGTCAAAACCTTTGAAACTTTGTACTCCGAGTTCAGGCTGGGACTCCAGGGAACCTTAGCCAAGAAGCTTCCATTGATCCGAGGAGGAGAAGAGGAGGCAGCACTGGCAGAAGTCCTGAAGAAGACAGAGAAGAGTCCGTTCAACTCTCTCCATTTGAACCAGTGGATAGACAGTGTTGTTCAGGAGGCCAACACCATCAAAGCCCTCACAAATCTGATGAAAAACACAGAAATCATCTCATCTGAAAACGCCCTCATAGAGGTTTGTGGACCAAAGAAAGCTCTGGTGTTTGTGTTCACATCTCTGGAGAGTGCAGAGCCGTACCTCCAAGAACTAGAAAATCATTTAGAAGAAATTCAAAGCACAGAGTCCGGAGCAGATCCCAAACGCTGGTACAAGACTAAAGATGTGATCGAGCGAATGAGACTCAAAGCAAAGGTGTTTGGAGACTTTGCAGATGCTGACAAAGACCGAGACAGAGAAGCCCTTCATTTCCTGGCAGTGGGTTTGGTCAATGAGAACCACAAAGATGCAACCATCTACCTTTATGAAGATGGGTTCCTAACTACTGAGAACTTTGTGCTTCCTTCTAAACCTTCCAAAGTGTCTCTGTGTAACGTCACAGAGAACAGTGTGAGTCTGCAGTTCAGCGATCCTTCAGAGGGAGCGGAGAACGTCTGTGGATACAGAGTGGAGTTCTGTGAGAAAGGACAGGAGCAGTGGAACCAGAAGCTTCAGGCTGAAGCTGGAGAAGCCACAGTGACAGGTCTGATCCCAAACACAGAGTACAGCATCAGAGTGAGAGCCGTCACTGAGGCGGGCGTGGGGCCGGCTGCACCTGACATTGCCATGAAAACCTTACCATGCGGCCCACCTGAAGAACCCACTGCAACCTCCACCTCCTCAGAGATCTACGTCCACTGGAGGAGACCAGCAGAGGTGGGACCAGGCGCCATCATCAGATACATCGTGGAGTACGCTCAGACAGAAGACAGGCTTCAGTGGAGGAGAGAAGTGTCCGATTCTGAGCAGAAGGTGATTTCTGGACTTCAGCCTGAGACTGAGTACAATCTCAGGATCATCTGTGACTGTGGAGAGGACGGAACCAGCTCAAGAAGCTCCACTGTGACCATCACCACTAAGTCCTTCACTTCAGCAGAATGCTATGAAAGACTGTGTCAAGATAAGTTCTGGAAAAACAGAAATATACAAACTTCCTCTTACACAAGAACGAACCGCTTCTGGTTTGATTAAATATGTGTTTGGATCAGAGAGTCAGAGAGCAGGTCGTGGTATGATTCTTGTAGGACCTGTGGGATCTGGGAAAACCTCTCTCATCAATGCCATGATCAACTACGTCCTGGGAGTCAAATGGACAAATGTGTTTTGGTTTTTACTTTGTGATGAACAGAAGACTTCTGAGACTGTGGTTTACCAAATAAACCACCAGGAGGGATTCCAGGTCGACTTCTCTCTCACCATCATCGATACTCCAGGGTTTGGAGACTTTCAGAGAGACGGACAGACCACGGAGCAGATCAAACACCTCTTCAAGGACCTGGTGAATCTTCATGCAGTCTGTTTGGTGCTCCAGTCTCCTTCAGCTCGACTCACTCCAAAACTGCGCTTCACATTAGACTCTATGCTCTCCTTCTTTGGGAAAGACATTTCTGAGAACATCATGATTCTGGTGACGTTTGCAGATGATCTTCAGCCTCCAGTTCTTGAAGCTGCAGTCCCATGGCCTAGGACAGAGGACGGTCTGCCAGTCCACTACAAATTTAACAACTCTGCTTTGTTTGTCCTCAGTCAAACATCCTCAGATCCGACTGAGGAATCTTTCTGGAGAATGGGAAACAAAAACATGGAGGCTTTTTTTAGCAAGTTAGAGAAAACACAGCCCAACGATTTGAGTTTAACCAGAGAGGTAGAACAGAGAAGACTGAGACTGAAGGATTTATTGTTGAGTTTACGCTGGGGGAATGAAAATCAAAGAGTTGAGTGTTCTGAAGCATTAAACCGTCTGAAAGAGGTTGCGCTTAAGCCAAAGCCTCTATTTACCCCAGAACACATCAAGATGCTCATCAAGGAAGAGGAAAGTGAGAAGAAGCCAGGATGGAGCGAAAGAGTGAGATCACTCAAAATAATGAAGTTTGAAGCTTAGAAGAGCAAGTGTGTAAATTTGAAAAACACACTGATAAAACACATTTATTATGACATAAAGTGATTAAACTCTGGTTCACGTCTCACTCACACACACACACACACACACACACAGTTGTCACTGCTTTGAACTCGTAAAATAAAAAATTAATAAATAAACAACAATGTTTCTCAGACGTTTAATAAAAAACTCATTTGTTCGAAGCTCGAAAACAAATATTAGACAGAAAAGGAAAAAAGTCCAGAATTTAAACTTCAAACTCTTTTTGCTGCAAAAAAAACATATAAAAACAGATAAAAACAGATAAAACCATCACAGTTTAGACTCAATAAAACCAAACTGAGCCGGAGTGAAAAGGGCCCAGTTCTGGTCCATTTCCAGACGACGCTGAAAGAAAAAGAAACAAACGTGAAAAGATTCTGTTTGTTCTGAAGCGTAAAAAGGATTTCGACTCAAACATGTTGAAACACTCACAGTCCATGAATCCAGAGCCTCATTTAACACTTTTCTTTTTGTGACGAGCCTGTGACGAGCCTGTGACGAGCCTGTGATGAGCCTGTGATGAGCCTGTGGCGAGCCTGTTGGCAAGCCTGTGAGGAGCCTGTGACGAGCCTGTGATGAGCCTGTGATGAGCCTGTGGCGAGCCTGTGACGAGCCTGTGATGAGCCTGTGGCGAGCCTGTGATGAGCCTGTGACGAGCCTGTGGTGAGCCTGTGACGAGCCTGTGGCGAGCCTGTGGTGAGCCTGTGGCGAGCCTGTGATGAGCCTGTGATGAGCCTGTGATGAGCCTGTGGCGAGCCTGTGGCGAGCCTGTGGCGAGCCTGTGGCGAGCCTGTGATGAGCCTGTGACGAGCCTGTGACGAGCCTGTGGTGAGCCTGTGATGAGCCTGTGATGAGCCTGTGATGAGCCTGTGATGAGCCTGTGATGAGCCTGTGATGAGCCTGTGATGAGCCTGTGGCGAGCCTGTGATGAGCCTGTGATGAGCCTGTGATGAGCCTGTGATGAGCCTGCGAGCCTGTGATGAGCCTGTGGGGAGCCTGTGATGAGCCTGTGGCGAGCCTGTGATGAGCCTGTGATGAGCCTGTGATGAGCCTGTGATGAGCCTGTGGCGAGCCTGTGACGAGCCTGTGACGAGCCTGTGACGAGCCTGTGACGAGCCTGTGACGAGCCTGTGACGAGCCTGTGATGAGCCTGTGATGAGCCTGTGGCGAGCCTGTGACGAGCCTGTGACGAGCCTGTGACGAGCCTGTGACGAGCCTGTGATGAGCCTGGAAGACAAGGGGGCGGTAACCAGAGAGGAGAACAGGAAGGGAGGGGGAAACGAAGAGGAGCAGACACAGAAAACTTGTGAACAAAAGACAAACTATACATCACCAGACCAGACGGTGACCATGACACATTTGAGCTGAGGAGGATTAAATAAATAACATCTGCAATTCATTAATTATACTAACTAACAAACTAAACTATTTAACTATTTATTGCAGCTTTTATGAAAAGGTTCATTTGAAAAGTTTTAATAGAGTTATCCTGCTTTTGGATTTTTTGTGTGTCGGTGGCAAAAGTGTCAATATGAACATTATTTTCTGTAACAATATATCTTACTTCAACATATGTTATCTTGATAAGCCTATCCTAACCCTGGTAACAACAAGTGTTATCTATAATACAAACTAAAACAAAATATGGAAACCTAGACCCTTTCTTCAAAATGTTGTAAGAAACGTGTGAACATTGAGCTGTGTGAACGAACCTGTAGCTTATATTAAATGTTTCTGAGGACATACAACAGAATTAAAGAAAGACAAAATAATCTGCATAGAACACAGAGAGTCATATCACATCCACCTTATTATATGTAGTATCTCATTTATTTTCCCCCTACATTCCTTATTAGGAAATGAGAGGTTTTGTCTATAGGAGTTTTTGTTTATAAAAGTTTTTGTTTATAAGAGTTCTTCTATTAACAACCTGTTACCATCCACCTGTCCGCCGGCGAGCATTTTCCAAATTACAAAAGTTCTCTTACATCATCACTTTTATTTCCGTGGTCAATACCAGCAAGTTATAATAATAATTATTTAACATAATTTTAAAGGTTATTTTCTCAACAAAACGAAAATCTCATTGATTTACATTGAATAATATGCCCCAATAAGCAATTGCCAATAGTTTGTGAGAAAGTCTCAACTTTTACAAACGCATGTCTTACCTGTTTGCTGTTGGCTGTCTGTCCGTTAGGAACCATAGAAAAACAGTATCCACTTGTATTTTTCTTGAAGTTATCCGATTTCGAGATATTGTCAAGTAAACAAAGTTTTCTTCTCTGGCTCATACTTTTTGTCAGGCTCATCCGGCGCATTTCTCCGTCCATAACAAAGGACCTGTTTGACTTATAAGATGGTGTTTGGCATCGATCTTTCCTTCCGACTGTTAGTTACAGAATGAGACCATCCATGGGTTTGTTTTTTACAGCTTCTACCTGCGTTGCGACAATGAAATTTCCCCATGTGTGGACAATAAAGGATTATCTTATCTCATCTTTGTACTGTATGGATAATTTAACCCATACCCTAGCCCAGACCAGGGCATTTGTGGCCTCAAGGGCCAGATGTGGCCCTCGGCCTGTTTTAATTTGGCCCCCCTCAAGATTTTAGTTCCTATTCTTTAACTGTCTTAGCTATGTAACATGTGCGCTTGTGTCCTTAATAGAGGTTACATGGAATAAACGCCGACATCTTCAGCTTTTTCCAACTTTCTGCGTTGGACACGCCGCAGTAGCCATTCAGAGATGACGCTCCAGTGACATGCTACGCACGACCCGGAAGAAGCCCAAAAACAAACACTGCAACGATAAAAATAAAATCTTAAGACGCAGCTCTTGGAGCAAATAATGATATTGACTAAACTGCTCACCTCTCAAGTATATACGGCTCCCAGACAAGCCCTGGAGCCCATCGCCTCCGTTTTTGGACTTTGTAAAGTTAATAAACCAAAGCCATGTTCCGCCATTAAACTCCATAACACTACGAGAAAAGCAACACGAACAACTCCTCCAACGACGCAGAAGTTGAGCGCATGCACATTTGAAAGACAAACGCCCCGGACGCGCGTTCTCGACGCCCCGGACTCATGTCCGTAAAATACACTCAGCAGCAGACGTGCGTCCGAGTCGTCCTGCACATGCTCAGTGGAGGAGTTGTGCTGTGTTGCTTTTCTCGTGATGTAAATGGAGTATAATGGCGGAACATGGCTTTGGTTTATTAACTTTACAAAGTCCAAAAGCGCACCCGCATATACTTCAGAGGTGAATAGAGTTTAGTCAATATCATTATTTGCTCCAAGAGCTGCGTTTTAAGGATATTTTTATCTTGCGGGGTTTGTTTGGGTCTTTTTCCGGGTCGTGCGTAGGACACACTTCGTCACACTTCCCATACTCGTGGTCTCCTGCACATTTACCACACTTCTGCTTCCCTCTACAGACCGCTGCAATATGCCCAAAGCGCTGGCACTTGAAGCAACGCAGGGGCGGCGGAACATATGGGCGTACGCCATAGTGCATGTACCCAACGCACACCACACGAGGCAGGATCTCACCTTCAAATCTAATCATTATCGACAGGCTGTCACACCTTACCCCATCCCAGGTCATCTTCAACCGCCTAGCATCCACCACCTTAGCTCCAGTCAAATTCTCCTCTATGTCATCCACAGATGTCGTCGTAGGGACGCCTACTATAACTCCCCTGACCGTGCCTCTTACAGCATCAGACACAAGAATGTCCTTCCCACCCAGACACTTAGCTTCAATCGCCTTCCTTTGCTGAGCCACGTCCTTGCACACGACCAGCAGCGAGCCATCCCTAAGGACACTCGCATGCTTGACCACTCCCACAGCTACAGTCAGGCTCCTTGTCAACGCCATCGGATCCCACCCCTTAAAGGACGCATTATCCTGCGCGAGCTTTATGAACACCTTACACTCTGAACTCACATCCCCGACATCTGCAACCCCCCCGCCCTGCTCCTCACTGAGAGAGCCCTCCATAGACGAGCAAGAAGACGCCCTACGCTGCACAGGATCAGTGGCTCCAGGGGAGTCCTCCCCGCTGTTCATATCGTCACCGACCAGGTCACGCCTCCTCTTCCTCGTCATACGGACCGAGGCGTTCCTCTATGTTGCCGTAATATCCAAACAACGCTCAATAATCCACCGTCAGCGTGTATCTTCTGTCGTTTGCTAAGGCAGAAAGCAGTAAGTGATGGAAGAAGGACTTCTAAAGGATAAAAAAACAAAGACGTCCCATGACCTCATGGGCTTTGTACTTCCAAAGCAATGGAATGATAATTTTTATTAAGAGTTTATTTATACCGACGGATCTAGGGATCCTGAGAGTGGGCGTACTGGCGCCGCTTATCTTGTGCCTGACCTGGGGCTGGCGGTCAAGAAGAGGTTGACAGATCGCCTTTCTGTTTTCACGTCGGAACTCATAGCGATACGGTTGGCATTGGAATGGGCGGAATCTGCTTTGCAGTGTTGCGGCATTGTGGTGGCCTCTGACAGCCTTTCTGCATTGCAAAGCATTAAATCTGGGAAATCGGATTGCAGACAGGATGTGTAGAATGGCATCTTCTGTCTGATGCTCTCCCTGTCCAGGAAGGATGTGAGGGTTTCCTTCATTTGGGTCCCTGCGCATGTGGGGGTGGATGGTAACGAAATGGCTGATACACTGGCTAAACGTTCCCTTAGGCGGCCATCAATTGATGTGGCGGTTGAGTTAAGCAAATCTGAAATCAAGCCCGTTATCAAGAGTCATGTGGTCGGCCTTTGGCAGGAATTTTGGAGCCACTGTGTTACTGGACGGCATCTCTATCACATACAGGGTAGTGTGGGTCCTTGCGGGTCTATGGGCAGGAACGCGTGGGAGGAAAGGGCCTTCGCCCGCATGAGGATTGGCCATACTGGACTCAATTGGTCACTGAGTAGGATAGGCAAACATCCGACCGGTCTGTGTGGTCACTGTCGGGTGCCAGAGACTGTCGAGCATGTGCTGATTTGCTGTGAGGCTTATGATAGAGAAAGGGCCGGGTTGGCCTTGTGGTTTCGGAATAATGGGCGGGAGTTCAATCTGCGGAACGTTCTGGCAATCCAGTCACAGGGTTTGTGTCAGGCTGTGGTTGCTTACTTATGTAGCACAGGGCTGGGTAGACGTTTATAGAGGTGGGGGGTGTTGGAGACTGAGCCGAGGATGAGGAGCAAGAGGATGTTCTAACGCGCTTTGACTTCATGGGCCTAGAAACGCCAAAGTGATGGAAGAAGGACTTCTAAAGGATAAAACGACAAAGACGTCCCATGACCTCATGGGCTTTGTAAAACAACAAAGACGTCCCATGACCTCATGGGCTTTGTACTTCCAAAGCAATGGAATAAAACATTTAAGGACTACGACAAAGTCTGAGGGGAGGAAGAACTTCTATAGGATACAATGACAAAGGCATCTCATGACCTCTTGGGCTTTGTCAAAGCACTGGAGGTCAAAGCACTGGAAGAACAACTTTTAGGACTACGACAAAGTCTGGGGAATAAAGTCTGGCGGTAATGCGACACTCGGCTGTCGACTGCCATAAAACAATAACAACAGCAACAACAGTCTAAGGAATAAAGTCTGGCGGTAATGCAACACTCAGATGCCAACCGCCATAAAACAACAACAACAACAACAACAACAACAACAACAGCATCTCATGACCTCTTGGGCTTTGTCAAAGCACTGGAAGTCAGGGCACTGGAAGAGGAACTTTTAGGACTACGACAAAGTCTAGGGAATAAAGTCTGACGATAATGCAACACTCGGATGCCAACCGCCACAAAACAACAACAACAACAACAACAACAACTTGGATACCAACCGCCATAAAGCACCACCGAAGAAGAAGAAGAAGTGCTCTCATTCTGGAGTTGATTTAGAGTGGGTTCACCTGTCGTGAAAAGTCTGCTTCAACTGTCCTGACCCGACAGCCTGCACTGATTGCGAACTAGCATCCAAACCTCCTAAATACCACGATTTTACAGTCCTCACTACAATGACTGACAAAAGTAACCTGTTAAAACCTGGTGCTTTAAGCGCTGAGCAGCAAGAACAAGAAAAGCAGCTTAAGGTGAGTTATATATGCTAGCTGCTATTGCTGAGCTGGCATTAGCTTAGACAAGGCAAGGCAAGTTTATTTGTAGAGCACATTTCATACACAAGGCAATTCAAAGTGCTTCACACAGCAGGAAAAATGCATTCAAATCACAAAGAAATTACAGAAACAGAAATACAATAAAATTAACTCAATTAAAAAATATCAATCCAACTGACTGTTTAAACTAATAAAATCACAAACAAAAGAGAAGAGTGCAAAGAAAAAAATCCTTTCAGTCATATGCGCAGCTAAACAAAACTGTTTTTAGCTTAGATTTGAACATTGTCAGAGTAGAAGCCTGTCTCACATCTTCAGGAAGACTGTTCCAGATTTTAGCTGCATAAAACTGAAACGCAGATTCCCCATGTTTTGTCCTGACTCTGGGCACCAGCAGGAGGCCGGTCCCTGAGGTCCTCAGAGTCCGAGATGGTTCACTATGGCACTAACATATCCAAGATGTACTTTGGTGCTAGGCCATGGAGAGACTTGTACACAAGCAGAGCTGCTTTAAAGTCTCTTCTCTGAGCCACAGGAGCCAGTGCAGAGACCTGAGAACAGGACTAATGTGATCATACTTCCTGGTTCTAGTCAGGACCCGAGCAGCAGCGTTCTGGATGTACTGCAGCTGTTTTACAACTCGTTTGGAGAGGCCAGTGAGCAGGCCGTTACAGTAGTCTAATCTACTGGAGACAAACACATGGATAAGTCTCTCTAAATCTGGTTTTGACACTATATTTTTGATTTTGGCAATGTTTTTTAGATGGTAAAAAGCTGCTGATGTTATTGATTTGACGTGGCTATTAAAGTTCAAGTCTGAGTCCATTATTACCCCCAGATTTCTAATTTGGTTTGTAGGTTTTAGAGCGAGACTCTGGAGGTGACCGCTAACACTTTCTCTTTGTTTCTGTGGGCCAAAAACGATTATTTCAGTCTTGTCTGAGTTCAGCTGGAGAAAGTTGTTTTGCATCCACAAACTGATCTGTTGGATGCAGTGACAGAGTGAATCTACTGGTCCATAGTCACCTGCCGACAGTGAAACATAGATCTGAGTGTCGTCTGCATAATTGTGATAGGACACATTTTCACTGCGTATCAACTGACCTAACGGCAGCATGTAGAGGTTGAACAGAAGGGGACCCAGGACTGACCCTTGGGGCACTCCACAGGTCAGGGTCATGTGGTCTGAGACACAGCTACCAATTTCAACAAAGTACTTCCTGTCTTCCAGATAGGACCTTAACCAGTTTAGGGCAGTGCCAGTGATGCCCACCCAGTCCTCTAGTCTCTGTAAGAGGACCCCATGATCGACAGTGTCAAAAGCAGCACTCAGATCTAACAGAATTAAGACTGAGGCTTTGCCCGTGTCAGTGTTCAGGCGGATGTCATTTGTCACCTTGACAAGAGCAGTCTCAGTGCTGTGATGAGGTCTAAAACCTGACTGAAAAACATCAAATGAGTTGTTTATTAAGAGGAAATCTGTGAGCTGTTGGTCAACAACCTTTTCAAGGACTTTGCCCCAAAATGGCAGATTAGAGATGGATCAGTAATGACTC
The DNA here is from genome assembly GCF_026437365.1 of Eucyclogobius newberryi. Taxonomy (NCBI): domain Eukaryota; kingdom Metazoa; phylum Chordata; class Actinopteri; order Gobiiformes; family Gobiidae; genus Eucyclogobius; species Eucyclogobius newberryi. The sequence continues at coordinate 29,503,595 of NW_027315945.1, read as the reverse complement.
AGTACTGCGGCATCAAGACTGCTCTTCTTTAGGAGAGGCTTTATGACCGCAGTTTTCAAAGACATTGGGAATGTTCCAGATTGAAGCGACATGTTAACTATGTGAGTGAATGGTGCTAACAAACTGTTCAGCACAGACTTTAGAAATCTGGTGGGTAACACATCGAGGCAGCATGTAGATGAACTCAGACTGGTGATGATCTCATGGACAGTTTTGTCAGTTACTGGTGCAAAGTGAGTTAGCTCTAAGTGTCTTGGTGGTTTTAGGGTAATTTTTTGCATTGTGGGATTTATAGCATTTTTAATGCCCTGAACTTTGTCATTAAAGAATAATGCAAACTCATTACACTTGGATGTGGAAATGAGTTCTAACGGGAGCTGAGCTGGAGGGTTTGTTAATCTGTTTACTGTGGCAAACAGGACACGCAAGTTGTTACTGCAGCTTCCAATTATTTCAGAAAAATATCTTTCCCTAGTTCTACATAAGATTAGGTTGTACATGTTCAGCTTCTCTTAGTAAATCTCTTTTTGAACCTGGAGCTTTGACTTGCGCCATTTCCGTTCGACCCTGCGGCACTCCCTTTTCTGTGCCCTGACCGAATCATCATTTCTCCACGACGCCTTCTGCTTATTTTTAACCTTTTTAGCCTTTATAGGGGCAATGGTGTCCAGAACGTTCAAAACACTAGATGTAACAGAGTTCAACAAATCATTTACATTAGAACATGAGACATTTTCAAAGTTTATCATTTCCATAAACAGTGCACCTGTGCCATCACTTATGTGTCTCCTCTGAACAACTGCAGGACCAACCGGTGGTTTGGGAGAAACAGACAGGTCAAAGAAGACACAGAAATGATCAGACAGAGCAACATCGATCACTTTAACATTTGAAATATTTACCCCTTTTGTAATTATGAGATCTAGAGTGTGTCCTTTGCTGTGGGTGGGGCCTCTCACATGCTGAGTAAGACTGAAGGTTTCAAGGACAGCATCAAGCTCTTTAGCGTTTCTGTCACAAATATTATCAACATGCACATTGAAAACACCTGTAATGACCAAACCATCAAAGTCTGTGCATACGACTGAAAGCATCTCAGTAAAATCATCAATAAAACTTTGGCAGTGCTGGGGAGGCTTGTATAAAACAATGAAGAGAATGGATGGAGACCGATGGAGGCTCTTTTTACATAGGGCCCCGGGTTGGTTTGATTTTTAATGTGACAATAAGACCCGGCAACGCTGAGACCCAGTGCATCCTAGCTATGGGAGATACCAGGTGAAAGGCGAGGTTGGATGGGTGGTGGGGCTTTTGTAGCCAAGGAGAGTTTGGGACCAGGTGAGAGGCGAGGGGGGATGGGTGGTGGGGCTTTTGTTGGTGTAGTCGGCTTGTGCAGGGAAGAGTTGATAAGTATTGACATAGCCCTTGCTATATTGGGCATGAGTGGAGCCATCTTAATGCCTGATTTGATCAGACTTTCAAAATGGCTGGGAAGGCCCATGGGTGAGAGTGGAGATGAGAAGGAGAATGATGAATCTTTAGTGGGAGTAGATGTTGCAGGGGGAACCCAGGGTTGGTGTGAAGGCAGGGGCAATGACAGGGATGTTGTTGGGCTTGTCACAGATGGGTCCAAGGCCTTTGAAGATTGTTCCTTTGCTGGAGGCGGTGGAGGTGAATGTGGAGCAGCTGGAGCTGAATCCTTTGCTGGTGGTGGTGGAGCAGCTGCTGATGAATCCTTTGGTGGAGGCTGAGGTTGTGGTGCTTTTGATGTTGAAACATTGGCTCGATCTCTGGCTGATGGAGCAGGAATTCTTCTTTCATTCCTCTCTTCTCTAATTATCTGCTCAGGACCCTGTCCAGGCCCAGTCCAATGCCTCAGAGCGTGGAGCAGGTTCTCTGTCAGCACCCTCACTCCACCTCTGCATAGGTGGGGGCCATTTCTCTTAAACAGGTCCTCTCGTTTCTAGAATAGATAGAAGTTCTCAATGTAGTGTAGTCCTCTCGGGGAACACTCTTTGGACAGCCATGTGTTCAGCTGAAGAAGCCGGCTAAACTTGTTTATCCTCCTGTCGATGTTTGGAAGAGGTCCACTTATGAATGTTTTGATTTCCATTTTATCAAGCACGTCGAATAACTTCAAGAAGTCTTTTTTCAAAACTTCAGTCTGTTCCCGCCGCATGTCCACTGCACCCACGTGCACAATCAGCTGTTTAGCTCCTCCATGCTTAGCCATAATATTTAGAAGGAGTGACGTTATCTCAGAAACAGTGGCGCTTGGAAAAGAATGTGTGTTTATCTTTTCATGCGTCACGTGACTTATCGCGCCGTCCCCAACCAAAACAATCTGCGTGACCTTGGCTCCTGGCACAGATCCTCCTCGCTGTATTTTGGCCACGTCATCTTTCCTTTTTTCATTTAATTCCATCTCTGAAAGTGGTAAAAATCGGTTTGTGAGCTGTATTTTAGGTGACTTCACGTTATCTTTGTATCATTTAGGCTTTGCTCCAAGTTTGTTCCAAGAAACAGCCTGGTCTTTCTGGTTTTTAGACAGTTTTGGAAACGACACAGAGTCACTGCGGTTTAGGTTGAAAGTAGCAGTTTTTCTTGTAAAAAGTGTGCTCTTCTTACCATCGGTTGACACAGGAATGGTATCGTGAAGAACTTTTTCAGATTCCAAAACAAATATCCGTGTTTTCAGCTCATTAATTTCTTGTTGATATTTCCGACAGCGTTCACAGTCTTTCTCCCTTCTTTGCCCGGACATGTCGCTGGCGTCAGATATGTCGTTAAAACTGAAAACATTTTCTTAAAATCCTTGGTTTACTTGAAAAAGTCTAAAGCAAAAATGTTTGGAAGACAAAAACTGATTAAAAAGCAAAATGAATAAGGAAAGCAGCGATAGCAAGCGGAGCGAGCAAAAAAGCGTGTGCACTCTTCGGAAGCAGGAACTAAAAAAAAAAAAAAAAAAATCAAATGTTTGTGTTACGATTATGGTGAAGAAAAAACATGACTATTCAACGATTATTCACAATTATTACTGAGACTGTGAAATCTCGTCTGGCATGTTACTGTTGAAACTTTATATTTAGATATAGATCATAGATTGAATTCAAACCACTTAATTATGCTTCTAAAACGGTCATGATTATTATTTTTTGGTTCTCACAATTAAATTGTGACTTAAATAATCACAATTATTGATTACTCAATTAATCATAATATCCCTATTCAGGAGTTATGACTGAAATGCAATGTGTTTTTCCGCAGTTATAACTAAAAAAGCTTCAGTTGTAGTCATCTGGACTCAGTTAGAAAAAATAGACGTTTCGACTCTCATCCAAGAGTCATTGTCACTAAAAGAATTTAGATCGAGAACTCCGATATTAATACTGTTCCGTGGTAAGACCCGCCCATTGGGCGGAGCCTTCCTGAAGTAGAAAGAGTTGTTTGTTTCAACAGAAACTCCCCCCTTGTATCTACCGAGCCTATTCAGAATCTTAATGGGCTATTAGAATCCTCTTTGTCTTTGTGAGACCCTGGCTCAACCACCCTGAGTACCTGATTAGCATCTAAATGTCCTGGTCCTGGTCCTCTACCTTTCCACGGGTTCAGTATACCATTATAGATACCAGGAAGATTGAATCTTAGCCCTCCATTTCTGTTTAAAGAAGGTCTTTCTTTTTTAACAAAAATAGCTTCCTTGACTCCTCTTTCAAACCATCTTTTCTCCCTGCTTAAAACCTTCACCTCACCGTCTTCAAACGAGTGATTAGAGGCTTCAAGATGGAGATGCACGGCGCTCTGAGGTCCTGAACTTGTATTTCTTCTGTGCTGATAGAGCCTCTTGTGTAGAGGCTGTTTCGTCTCACCTATGTAACGTTCTTTACAGCTTTCTTCACTGCATTGGATCGAGTAAACTACATTGCTCTGTTTTTGAGTCGGCAACTTGTCCTTAGGATGAACCAGTTTTTGTCTTAAAGTGTTTCCTGGTTTAAAATAAACAGGGACTTCGTGTTGTCTAAAAATTCTCTGCAGTTTTTCCGACAGGCCAGACACATAAGGGATAGAAACACCCTTCCTTCTCTGTTCAGTTTCCCTTTTGTCCTGCTTCTTGGTTCTCTTCACTCTGTTGAGGGCCCAAGCGGGGTAACCACAGGCTGAGAGGGCATTTCGGACATGTTTTTCCTCTTTCTTCTTGCCCTCTGAGCTGGTGGGCACACCTTGAGCTCTGTGTTGTAAGGTTCTGATCACTCCCAGCTTGTGCTGTAGTGGGTGGTTGGAACCAAAGAGCAGATACTGGTCCGTGTGTGTAGGTTTCCTATATACTTCTATTTGGAGTTTCCCGTCCTCTCCTCTGATCGTGGAACAATCAAGAAAGGCCAAGCGATTCTCCTTAGCGTCTTCTCTTGTAAACCTAATATGTGGGTCCACAGCATTGATGTGATTAGAGAAGGTTTCCAGCTCTTGTTTCTTGATTGTTACAAAAGTATCATCGACATAGCGAAGCCACAGTTTTGGGGCTATGCCTGAGAATGAGGCCAGGCTAGCTCGGTAGATACAAGGGGGGAGTTTCTGTTGAAACAAACAACTCTTTCTACTTCAGGAAGGCTCCTCCAAATGGCCGGGTCTTACCACAGAACAGTATTAATATCGGAGTTCTCGATCTAAATTCTTTTATTGACAATGACTCTTGGATTAGAGTCGAAACGTCTATTTTTTCTAACTGAGTCCAGATTATAAATATTGATATAAAACAGCTTAGTTAATGAAAACAAGTTAAAAATGTTAAAAATACAAATCTGAGCAAGCTAATGATGAGGAAACACACATGGCTAAAAGACATCGCCTGGCCCCCAGATCTTATCTGAACCAGGCTCTAATCTTTACCATAACTAGAACAAAACCACAATCATTACAATATTGACGTACACTTTTACTTTGTCATTCATTCATTCATTCTTTTTCTGCCGTTCCCTTTTGGGGTCGCGGGTGACTGGAGCCTATCAAAGTGACTTTGGGCCTTAGGCGGGGTACACCCTGGACAAGGGCCAACTCGTCGCAGGGTTAACACAGAGACATAGACACACATATATCATTCACTCTCACATTCATTCACTTGGGCCAATTTAGAGTTACCAATTTTGCCTAACGGACGGTAGGAGGAAGCCGAAGAACCCGGAGAGAACCCACGGTAACAAGGGGTTGCACTGCCATTAATTTATTTATTGCAGCTTTTATGATAGTGCTCATTTGAAACATTTTACTGGAATTATCCTGCTTTTGGGTTATTGTGTAAGTGGCAAAAGTAGTTTCAAATGTTGTTATAGAGACAATCTATCCTAAACCTTACCATGACCGTACAAATAGGCCCTAAACATGACCAAAACCTTATGACAAGGTCCTGACCTTTACCCTAACCAATCTATAATAAAACTAAAACTAAATGTCACTAAAATGTGGGAACATAGAACCTGTAGCTTATTGTAAATGTTTCGGAGGACATACAACAGAATTTACTAAAATGACATCCATCTTATTATCTGAAATGTCTTTGTATTGTATGGATAATTTAACCCCAAAAAAACAGGATCACATTAAACTTGACAGGATGGATGCAAATGTAAAACTTTTTACTGGCAAATTAAATCAGCCTTTGGTGCCACAGATCTGTACTTTCCTTAAGTAAACTTTAATAACTTATTCTAGTTTAAAGTTAAATTGAAAAGCCCAATAATGATAAGTAATAACAGCTGCCGTTTCTTCCCCAGAGCTGTGCTTCTACAAAGGCCTGTGGATGTCCGGGATTTTGCTGCAGGTGGATCATTTACAACAGTGAAATAACTCATCATCAGCTCCTGTAGGTGTGGTCTGCTGGAGCAGCAGCATCACAGAGAGGGAGAGGAAGAAGCTGGACAGAGTCATTAAGAAGTCCAGCTCCGTCCTGGGCTGTGCTCTGGACTCGGTGCAGGAGGTGGGGGACAGGAGGGTCCTGGCTAGATTCACATCTATGCTTGACCATGAGTCTCACCCCCTGCAGGACAGGGAGCTCTGGAGAGCAGCTTCAGTGAGAGACTGATCCACCCTCGCTGTGTGATAACAAACACTGTTAGTCCTGAACACTCGCAATACTGACCTAACCATGTGCAATTCCGTCATGTGTGCAATTACTGTGAAATTCATGTGCAATCCATGTGCCTTCGTGAAACATATTCATGTGCAATTACTGTCGTGATCACATGCAATGGTATTTATTTATTTGTATCTTTATTATTTTTCCCCTCCAGCCCTTGTTGGGAAATGGGAGGTTTTGTCTATGGGAGTTTTTATTTATAGGAGATCTTCTACTGAAAGTGTTTTTCAGACTTCCTATAAGTGATCTGTTCTTCTGTATCTACCTCTGTATCTACCTGTGTTGCACCAATGAAATTTCCCCATGTGGGACAATAAAGGAATATCTTATCTTATCTTAAATGTGTTGTGATTGTACATAGTTTTTAAGTAAATTTCACGGTCATTTCTTACAGTTCCTTTAATTATGTAATTTTAGGATGCTCATTTGACCTTTTAAAATAAATGATTCCTCATACAGTGGAACATAAAAGGGGAGTTGCAACTGTCAAGTCGAATAACCTTTGAAGAGAGTTTTGAACAACATACTGTCTTGTGCCAAGAGTGTTTGTTTTATTTTCTGTGTCATGTTTTTGTTGTTGTGTATATTTGTATGAAAATCTTAGGGGGGGAAATAAATATGACTTTATAGAAACAGTAAAGTGCCACTAATACTAGTACTATGTGTGGGGAGAACCGCATCTAGACGACGTCATCATATTATTGCGCACACTGCCTCCTGCTGGACTCAAGCGGCATTACTACTGTGAGACTGTGGTTTCCATGGAGACAGTTGAGAGTCCACTGTCAGAAACAGGCGCCTCACAGACGTTACACTTTCACAGCAATATAAAAAGTCTTGTTATTGCTTTTCATTATGACTGGCAAAAGTAACGTGGTAAAACCGGGTGTTTTAAACGAAGAGCAGCAAGAAAAACTAAAGCAGTTTAAGGTGAGTTATAGATGCTAGTGCTTAGCTAGCGTTAGCTTAGCCATTCAGGACTTATGGCTGAAATGAAATGTGTTTTTCTGCAGAGTCAAACAAGAATCAACAACGAGAACTATCTCAGATCTCATCCAGAACTTGACATCCTCATTGGCGACTTCCTAAGGTCAGGACAGATGCATTTGTATCTCTCTTAATTTTCTTTTAACATTAGTTTGACCTCCCAACTTTTTTGAAATGCAAAATCACACGTGACCTAGTATGTCCTCACAGCCCTGTTTTCTCACATTTAAAGGAGACCTATGCCTTTGGGGAAGGTTCAATATAAATGTCATTATTTTGTTGTAAACTGCAATATTGACCTAAAACAGATTAACGCTGTACGTAAAATAAATGTACGTAAAGTGTAGGTAAATGCAGAAATGTTCTTAGCACTTGAATGTAGGACAATAGAAAATTACTCAAACATGCATGAATTACTCAAACATGCCATCGAAAAACAAATATGAGCAAGCTAATGATGAGGAAACAGTTGCAACATGGCCAAAAGTAACAGTACGAGCTTCTAATCTTTACCCTAACTAGAACAAAACCACAATAATTATCTGACGTCCACTATTTATTGCAGGTTTTATGAAATTGTTCATTTGAAAAGTTTAATAGAATTATCCTGCTTTTGGGTTTTTGTGTCAAGCCCAAAAAACAGGATCACATTAGAGCTGAACTCGACAGGATGGATGCAAATGTAAAACTTTTGACTGGCAAATGAAATCAGCCTTTGGTGCCACAGATCTGTACTTTGCTGAAATAAACTTGAATAACTTATTCCAGGAAGAATAAAGTTTAAGTGAAAAGCCCAATAATGATAAGTAATAACAGCTGCCATTTCTTCCCCAGAGCTGTGCTTCTACAAAGGCCTGTGGACGTCCGGGATTTTGCTGCAGGTGGATCATTTACAACAGTGAAATAACTCATTATTAAATCCTAGTTGTTTTTGAGGTGATATAAAGGCTATTGAAGTATATCAGGAAATACAGTTACAATAACAACTACTTCTAAATAAACTTAACCATGACTTACAGTTGCACTTTTCTGGTTGAGGGTCCGTCATTCACATAAAAAGTATGTCTATGGTTCTGCCACCTGCTCGTCTCCATCAGGATGTTATTACTTTACCTGGAATGTTCCAGAGTAAAGCATTAAACTTAATCTGTGTATTTTTTTCATTTACATGTGTTGTTATTGCAAACTAAAACATCAAGAATTCTTACTATTCTTAATTCTTATACATTAAATAAGAGAGAAGAGAATATACCAACAGAACGCTTTAAGAGAGTTCCATTTTATTCATCTTCAAGTCATGTGCGAAATATAAGTGAATGATCTGTTTCAGAGTTTTTCACTGACCCAAACCTGCAGAGTAACACGCTCTCCAAACTGGACAAGACCGGAGATTCAGAGAGGCCAACAGTGAAGTAACCATGGAAACACGACTGACATCAAGATCAGACTTGGTTGAATATTATTTAAAGTCTTTGTAATAAGTGCAATTTAACAAATGTCTTGAAATGTCTTGCCTCGTCATCCTAGAAAGACTTCAATGTTCTTCTTTATCAGCATGTGTTTGTGATAGAAAATGTGAAAATGTGATTTTTAACTCGTCTTTGAGTGATTAAAAAATGTACTTAATAAACTGTATAATATAAAACCATTGTATAATACATTAACATGGCACAGGCTAAAGAAATACCCCATTTGTTTACATAAGTTAAGTTAAAGGTTGCATCATAAAAGTTACATTATGCTTGTAACTTCAGGCTGAGGGCGTGTTCTCCAGAATGGCATTAAACTTATTAATCTCCATGGAAACAATCAACTAATGCACGTTTTTAGCTGTAAAATGGCTTCAATTGAAGAAGATGAGTGTAATGCCACGCTGTGGAACATTCCAGGTAATGCAATAGAATATGATTCTTCATAAAGACAAGCAGCAGGTTTAAGGAAAAATGATGAAAAACAAAATTGTATCAGATTATTGTATTTTATTAATTTTCATGTGTTTCCAACAGTGCCTTTTCAGAAGATGGAATAATAAAAACACACATTTACACAGTACAACTTTATCTTTTTCAAAATTGTATCTAATTATTATTTGTAAACATATATCCATTAAACCTCTTTGTTTCCTGTGCGCTTTGTAATATTATGTGTATGTTTTACTGTGGTTGTTTGACTTCAGTGCTGCACTTCATTTGAGCTCATTTAATAAAACATACCGGAAATAGAGGTTTTAGCCATCGCACAAAGCCTGTTCTGTAAAACCCGTTCTCTCTTCAGTCTTTATTTGAATGTTTTATTAAGCCACAATGAGCTCTCTGACGAACTGGAGACGCCAATAAACTTTGTAATATTCACGTAGCTTCTTTCACTGTTTCTGGTTACAACAACGCCAATTGTTTGTTTACTGAAGTGATCGAGCTCATTTCTAGTGGAAATATCACGTTGTTCCTCTGATTGTTCAAAACCCACTTCTGCATCGAGTCGTCTACTATTGTGCTCTAAATAAGACTTAGAAAATGAACAATCCAACACTAAATAATGTATATTTTTGAATGGTAAAAAGACCTCAAACCGTGGTCAACAACAGGAAGCTTAAACCCAATACACAATAAGATGAAAGACATGTGCCTTTACTGTGAGCAGCCTCGCCTCTTCACAGAATTGACCTGTAACTTGACCTTGGGGGCGTCACCTGCTCGTCTCCAAGGATATTCATAAGTTTAATGCCATACTGTGGAACAATCCAACACAATGATACAGGGCTGAGCAAATTTGGCAAAACATCAAATTGCGATTTTTCTGACAAACATAAGATTCGATTTACAGTTCGCGATGTTTTAGTCGTTCTCTCAGAGTTCGTGTAGGTTTTGGACATGAAAGTTACACAGGGCAGCTTTACTTTAGTGTGTGTAAATGAGCGGCTTGGAGGCAGCGCTTCAGCGACAGGTGGAGACAGTGGGATGCACCTGTTCGGCCTTCGCACGCACACAGATGCTCTGCAGAGGAACGACGCTCTCATTTCACAGCACCCTTTTCTACCGAACAAAGCAGTTTAAGATAACGCCGTTCATTTACCTTTATCAATCACAAAGCATGTTTTATATCTGTAAAATCATTTTCTAAAACATCTCTGTGTTTATGTCTCAATGTTGTTTTGTTTTGTTTGTTTGTTTTATTCTATATATTTTATTTAGAATGATTAAAAACATTCTGACTGTTGCCATCACTAATTTGAATCAGAATATTACACCTGCTGAAAGAATGTGGCATAAAACAAGAGGCTGAAACTTATACATCTTCAATGCCAAAGTTATATTCTTGAGTTCTGACAAAATATTCCTTGACTTGAAGCGCAATATTTGAAAGATATACAATTTGGATTATATATAAATTATTTTACCATTATTATTAGTATTATCTTGTCTTACGCAAGCTGTTTTTTGATTTTAATTTTTTTTTTAATTTTTTTTTTTTCCCCACTCCATTCCTTATTAGGAAATGAGAGGTTTTGTTTATAAGAGTTTTGTTTATAAGAGTTCTTCTATTAAGAGTGTTTTTTAAACTTCCAATATGTTATCTGTCCTTTTCCTCTGTATCTACCTGCGTTGCAACAATGAAATTTCCCCATGTGTGGACAATAAAGGAATATCTTATCTTAATTGCTGTGCTGATTAAGGACTGTTGCCATAGCTTGAAACTCAGGAATATGAAAGCGTGGATGATATTTGACATTGTTTTGCTATATCACACTTGAACACAAATTAAAAATCCAGACAAAATGTATGTTTCTGTCATTTTTCCTTAATAATCACGAATATCGCTCATCTCAGCAATAAACAATTCGTTTTCAGGCAGCAAATCTCAGCGCTTTACATTACTGGTGTACTTTTCATGCGTCCGTATTTAAATAAGTAGTCAAATCGCTGCACAGTAAGCAAAAGTATGCAAATGTGTTCAGGACATCGTGTGCAATATAATGAGGCTGTTTATCTGGGCGTTTGTCAGGCGCCGCCCGGAGGGAACTGTGCAAATCTCGGAGGAAAGACTTATTCAGAAAGCAGTCGAAGGTGCAGACTCCATGACAACCATTAACGCAACAGCCTGACACGGACAAGTATCTGTGATTGCAAAGTTAAACAGTATTTGTGTTTGCAGATCAGTTTATGAGCACATTTTGAGCATGGCGCTAAAAGGGGGGACAGTTTTCCTCCTGCTTTGCTGTGCAGTGCTGGGTAAGACACACTTAAACTGATTTCGACCATTTTAATTTAGTCTTTAGTTTTAATCAAGCTTTAGTCAGTGTAATGTCGTCAACTAAATAGTTCTAATCAACCACTATGATAAATTGTATTGCATTGCTTCATGGGACGTGTTGCTTGGATGTTGAGTTTGTTTGTGCTGTTTTGGGGCTCTGACATTGGAACGTTACGCTTAAATTCATTAATTGATTTAGTTTTTACTATCCAATGAATATATCAGAACATTCAGTCGATGAAGGTATCTATATATCTCATCTCAAATGTATAATGTACAATTTACGCTACTCAAGATTGTGACGTATGAGCATTATTCTAACTTTCTCATCTCTGCAGTGACGTCTTTGAAGATTAAGAGTGACCCCATGATCAAAAATTGTGCGCGGAAGCTGGTATGTAAACAAACGTTGCATGTAAGTTTAAGTACATTCACTAAATACGCCATCATATTTTTTTCATTCATTCAGATGAGACAGTGTAAACAGAGCGGTGAGACCGACTTCTTTTACGTCACTGCTTTTCCTTAGAATATTCACTTGATTTCATTGTTTCTTCCGACACAGGACTCGAAGTGCCGGATATAGATGCGCTTGCCACTCAGTTGGGCAGGTACGTTCAATATTCCTAAAGTCCCATTGGCTTTAAACATTCATATTTAGTATACAATTATTATTATTATTATTATTATTATTATTATTATTATTATTATTATTATTATTATTATTAACCTTTTGTAAACGCGCTTCTCGCAGTGATGTCCCTGCAGAGGAGGACAGCAGCCCTACCACCCTCCTGTCCATGGTTGAAAGTGTCCTGGGACATGTTTCCTCTGGCTTCACTCCTTCCAAAATCTTCAACTCTTTTGGGAAAACAGTAAGGAAATGTTTTGACTAATGACGTAGCTATTCTCAAATTTGATTAGGCTATATTAATGATAACCAATAAAGACTACCTATGATAACATCTTAAATTATCTATTCTGTTCTATTTGTAAATCTGAATATTTTGCTTTTTGATTTAAAAAACAACAACAACAACAACAAAAAACGGTATATAACATTGTGTTTTCAGTAATCATCCATTAAACAAAACTTTTTTTTAAATCCTCCTTTATAAGTTTTAACTCCATATTAAAGTAACATTTAAATCGCTTCAAATGAATCTACAGTTAAATCTAGTTCTGTGTTTGTAGGACTCTAAGCTCAGAGACATCAGCTTGCCAAAAATGATCCAGAAGATGTCAGACGTCCCGGTTAGTCCGAACTCACGTTGAGCGCGGTTGAGTGGAGCAGTGCAGTGGTATAATTGAAAATTGAATTGATATAATCCTGTTGTTTCCTGTTAGAAGTCCTCTGCCTGCTTCATGAACGCAGTGGCGGCTCCGATGGCCTGGGAAGCAGTGACAGACATGGATCCCGAGGAGGATATGGAGATAAATGATTATGAAACACTTCTGTCCACTTCCAAAACTGTGCTGATGGAAAAGTGTCTCTCTGGAAGACTGAACCTCCCCAAAACCATCAAGAGAAAGTATTTGAAAAGCCTGTGAGTCAGACCTTCAGAGGCAGAAGCTGATTTACTGATATTTCCCTATTTTTTAACTTCTGTTTGACAAAAGAAAGTCTGGATAAAAGAAAGTCTGTTTGCGCACAGGATGAATATGCTTAATGATGTGTACAAGCAGAGTTCTGAGGAGCAGAGGGATGAAGTGATGACCTGGTACAAGGAGCAAATCAAGCAAACGGCCTTCAACTGTAGCAGCGATCCTACTTCAGACTCTGGTGTGTTCTCAAAGATGACATTAACAAATGTACTGCAGATTTGCATGGGTGTTTTTAGTAGGTGCTAATCCAACCAGTGTGGGAAGAGGAAGGGCGGGGTTGCACAAAAGGTTGATTTAGTGTTAAGTCTAACTTTGAAGGGCTTTTTCTCAGACTGGAGAACACCCCTTGAACCATGCAGTGTGTTGAACGTTTATTATGACACTCTCAGCTCAGCTGGGTGTTAAAGTTATGGGGACACTACACTCTCAAGGAAAGATGGCCGATTGGTTCTGTAGATGGTCTGACAACTCTATAAAAATACATAATATAACATTATATTATACATTTTATATACATATAATCCATAATCCTTGGATCTGTATGAGTTTGTACTCCTTTCATCTGTGTCTGAGGCTGCATTCATATTGTCCTGGTTTGGTCCTTGTTTGATCCTGGTTTGTTCCTGGTTTGGTTCTGGTTTGATACTGGTTTGATCCTGGTTTGATCCTGGTTTGGTCCTGGTTTGTTCCTGGTTTGTTCCTGGTTTGGTTCTGGATTGATCCTGGTTTGGTTCTGGTTTGATACTGGTTTGATCCTGGTTTGATCCTGGTTTGATCCTGGTTTGGTCCTGGTTTAATCCTGGTTTGATCCTGGTTTGGTCCTGGTTTGATCCTGGTTTGATACTGGTTTGGTCCTGGTTTGATCCTGGTTTGATCCTGGTTTGATCCTGGTTTGTTCCTGGTTTGTTCCTGGTTTGGTCCTGGTTTGGTTCTGGTTTGATCCTGGTTTGATCCTGGTTTGATCCTGGTTTGGTTCTGGATTGATCCTGGTTTGGTTCTGGTTTGATACTGGTTTGATCCTGGTTTGATCCTGGTTTGATCCTGGTTTGGTCCTGGTTTGATCCTGGTTTGATCCTGGTTTGGTCCTGGTTTGATCCTGGTTTGATACTGGTTTGGTCCTGGTTTGATCCTGGTTTGATCCTGGTTTGATCCTGGTTTGATCCTGGTTTGATACTGGTTTGGGTCTGGTTTGAGTCTGGTTTGTTCCTGGTTTGTTCCTGGTTTGGTCCTGGTTTGGTTCTGGTTTGATCCTGGTTTGATCCTGGTTTGATCCTGGTTTGGTCCTGGTTTGTTCCTGGTTTGTTCCTGGTTTGGTTCTGGATTGATCCTGGTTTGGTTCTGGTTTGATACTGGTTTGATCCTGGTTTGATCCTGGTTTGATCCTGGTTTGGTCCTGGTTTGATCCTGGTTTGATCCTGGTTTGGTCCTGGTTTGATCCTGGTTTGATACTGGTTTGGTCCTGGTTTGATCCTGGTTTGATCCTGGTTTGATCCTGGTTTGATCCTGGTTTGATACTGGTTTGGGTCTGGTTTGAGTCTGGTTTGTTCCTGGTTTGTTCCTGGTTTGGTCCTGGTTTGGTTCTGGTTTGATCCTGGTTTGATCCTGGTTTGATCCTGGTTTGTTCCTGGTTTGGTCCTGATTTGATCCTTTCCTGTTTAGTCCTGATATACTTGATGACATAAACAAATGCACTGTAGATTTGGTTTGATCCTGGTTTGATACTGGTTTGGCCCTGGTTTGGTCCTGGTTTGATACTAATTTGATACTAATTTGATGCTGTCCTGTTCAGTCCTGATGTATACACTTATTCTCATTAGTGACTGACTGTTTTGTTGTTCCAGTCACTTGTAATAAGTCCCTGGAGTGGCTGACAGGTCCAGCCCTCACCATGCTCGGCCCGTACCTCTCCGAACTCTCACAAAACGACGTTGACTTCGCTCCACTAAAAGAGGCACTGTTATTGTTATTACCCATTTTCCATGAACCATCAAACTTACGACTTGTGTGACTGTACAATCTTTCTACTTCGTTTTTAGTTTTGTGATTTCTTCAAGTCAGACGAATTCAAACCTGTCATTGACAAAATTAGCAAAATGAAGCCCAGACTGGCCAGACAACTTCTCAAGAAAATTGAAGACTGCTTTGGCAGCAAGAAAGACATGGTGACCTATTTGGACAGGTTTGTTCATTCCTCATTCATTAGCAATAGCCGCAAATAGCAACAAAGTAAATACATCTTGTTTAGCGTAATTAAGTGCTTGTAAATGGTCATAATAAACTGTAATCATAATTTTAATAAATGTTACAAGTATTACATATGTTCATCAAAAATACTGCTTATTCGATTGTTGTTACAGTGGTTAATTACTTTAAATCCCGACAGATTAGGCCCTATATTGTCTCTTGATCCAAAGCTGAAGAAGAAGCTGATGGACATTGCCATTCAAAATGTCAATAAGACTAACGCATATGAGACGTTCCGTCGGCTGGGCAGCGGAGCCAAGTTTCTGCGGAAAAAAATGGACAAACTGATGCGCTTCTTAAATAAGGATGACTTGAAGAACCTGATGAATGACTCCAGCATCGACTTGACAAGGAAACAGAAGCGTGTAATGGTCAAAAAATATCTAGATGATAAGAAGGTAAAATCCATTTTGGTTTTGGTCCTTTTTCTGTGTCGAAAAAATGTAATCACAAGATACTCAAGAAGCAATTTATTAGTTTTGTAGCAAGTGTAAATACAATAAAGTTACTTCTATATTCATTCTCTAATAGTGCTGTTCACAGGCCTTTTGTTACTGCTAATAAAACCCTAATAACCTAATACACACATCTAACACTGCTCAACCAAAGCACACAACATCCAAATATTTGCTCTAAATGTTAGTTAAAGGCGGTATGGACGATTTTTCGGCGATTTGAGAACGCGGGCGGAAGTGCGCATGCGCACTCCCCCGTGCGGACTGATACAACACACACGTGCGTTTGTTTATTAGCGCAACGGAGCGCATCGCATCGCTCGTCTCCCGTAGATTTCTGTCCACTTCTGCATCAGCTCGAACTGTCTTTCTCCGTCTTTTTGTCCCGTACACTTAGGGAACTATATTATGATAGCTCCATGCGCTTAGGCACGCGGAAACGTGAGGACGAACCTGACGCGGCTGCAGGTGAGCGGTAGGTGCGTTTTATGATTGATACGTGGCAGGACTAATGATTTATCCACGTCACGAGGAAATATGATACAAAATTTGCTGAAAAAAATCGTCCATACCACCTTTAAATAAAAGTAGCCTCCCATTTGGCAAATATGATTACGTCAAATCAATTCTGTATTTTCTTTTTGTCATCAGTGTGGCAAGCTCTCGCGAGATGACCTGGAAGCTCTCACTGAGGTCGCGGACCAGCTGCCAAAATGTTATTACAAACATATGGATTCTGCAGATCTTAAGCCTGAGCTTTTGAAAAAGATGACCAAGAAATTAAAGAAATCCCAGGGCGTAGCCATGCTAAAAGTGGTGGGTTTGACAAAGAAAAAAAGAGAACGAAAGAACCTTTAACATTTGTACAATTGTGATTTGTAACACTGTGTTTATGGTCAGTTGGGTAAGATGACCGTGTCACAGATGATAGACTTACCTCAACTGGTCCAAGTACTTCCTCTGCGTGAACTGGACAACTTGAAGAACATTTCCTGGGAAGAATTTACAAAGATAATATGGCGCCTTGGACAGGTCAAGTTTTTATTATTGTGAATAAACATACATTTTGATACATTTTGTCATATTTTACAAATATTCTGCTGTTTTTTCATAATTAGGCTAAATTATTAGCAAAGAAGATGAGAGAAGACATCAGGGATTGGTACAGGTCAGATGTTTTCTGCCTTTCCTTTGCAGAAGTCCTCATAATATTTAAATATGTGCATTAAATTCATGTATTTGTCCAGAATGGCCCGGGGCCCCCTGCTTCAGGGCGTCACATGTCAAATGATCGAAGCCGTTGCAAATTCTGAAGCTGAGGAAATGTCTCAAAGCTTAGCCGACTCTCCAGAGTGGCTCTCCAATGGGCAGGTAAAGCCCAACGACGAAGCAGATACAGACTATTTGACTATATCATATTTACATTGTATTATTATTACTTTTAAGGCCAGATGTGCTGCACTGAAGCTTTTCGCGACCCTGGAATCACAAAGAGCCGACTACTTTAAGACCATAACTGTGGAGGAGCTGAATAAAATCTCTTCAGTCTTTTTTATTCATCTGCCGTGAATACACTCTCTTCTCCTTTTGATTTGAAAGTTGTAATTTCTTAGCATTTCTACCACTTTGTTCGTTAACTCTTCAGACCAGGAAAGGTGGAGGATTTGCCGGACTCCGTGTGTCCGGTCTTCCTCGACAAGATGGAAATGGCAAACCTCAGCTCACTGCCCCTCAACTCTGGATCTCGCGCTGCACTCACCAGCAGAGCTCTGAACTGTCTGGTTAGTCTGTTGAAAATAATATACATAATAATAATAAATAATAATAAACTAGATTAAATGTGTGCGATCTAACAATGCAACTGCACCGATCCCTGACACATTCTTCACACAAAACATTCATCTTTATATTCTCTGTCTGATGATGTAGTCAAACACATCCATGGAATACATTTCAGATGTATATTATTTAGTATAGTTAGGTCGCAGTTATTTTATTACTTTGTTTACGGATCCGCCGCACTTAGATTAATGATTTCTACAATATGAATCAAATTAATTATTATCTTTTTTTTTTTTATAAAGTACCGCCGACAACGCAAAATAGCTTTAAATCAAATATAAAAAGCGGTATTAAGTCAAAAGATAAGAGCGTGTGAAGCAATTTTTCCTGCTGTAGTCTGTGACGGAGCGGCTCGTCCCTGTGCGCGCCCGATTCCCTGTCTGCGCAGCGCCAAGTCCGTTATATCGCAAATACACATTTTAAACCCGTTTACCACATTTTCTCCAGCGTGTTTTGCCGTGACTCAGGGTGCACACTTAGAAGCGTGAGTTCTACCAGTGCAAAACACGCTAAATCTACTCACTTGCGCATTTATATTTATATTTCGTCCGCCTGTTCAATACATTTCATTTAAAAATCCGTAAACCAAGTAGTAAAATAACTGCGGCTTTACTTTATAAAAAATATACATATCATGAATTATGAATCACACTCTTCACAATAAGATTACCGGCTGTATGATAATCTCCTTTTAGCTGATGTGATGATGATGTTCGCAGGGTCCAGAGCTGTCCAACCTGACCACAGAGAACATGTCCAAGCTGGGCCCGCTGCTGTGTGAAGTCTCGCCCTCAAACCTGCGCCTCCTCAGCCAGGACGTGCTCCGGACCAGCCTCCGGGCCATGGTCCTGTGCGACCACATCCCCGCGAGCCACCGAGAAGATCTGGCCCAACTGATCAATGAACTCTTTGGGTAGGAATGAAGACTGAGACGGTATTTGCAAAGAAAGAAAAGCAGGAGTTTGAACTGTGTCTTGTCTGCCGCAGGAAACCGTCGAGCTGGTCTGCTGACTCTGTGGAAGAACTGGGCCCTCTCCTCGTGTTGTATGAAAACAACACATATTCTCTCACTGAAGAGGTAGTCGAGTTTGTTTGTTTGTTTGTTTGTTTGCTACTACTGATATAAAAATAACTGCCATTCAACTGCACGCTGTCTACATCTAATTATAAAACCGCCTTTCTATAGCAAAGTTGTAAGAAAGAGCCATGCGAGTCACTCTATGATATTTTAAGCTGAGATCATGGATGAGAGATCAAATGTTTATTATTTTTTTGCGAGGAACAAGTTAGATAGAATTACATACTTACTTTCATCTGTCACGGTTTGAAAACCAAGCACCCCAGCTTTAAGTGTGGAAATATAAAAGGAACTGGGAAAGTAAATTAAATGACAGACTTCTTGTACAGACAATGTCAAAGTTCCTATTGTAATCTGACTGTCTCTTCTCTTTTTCAGACTGGGATGAAAGATGCCGTCTCTGATCTCATTCAGCGCATGAAAAATCCCCCTGAATTTCTCAAGAAAACCTTGTTCGAGCTCACTCTCAGCGATACTCTCAGCGATACTCTCAGCGATACTCTCAGCGATACTCTCAGCGATACTCTCAGCGATACTTCGAGGCCTGCAGCACGGAGAAAGAGAGGTTTGTTCATCTAAATTACGTTAAAATAAGTGGCTCAAGGGGAATTTGACATCAGTATTGTTAACAAAATGCAAAATGGTTAATGCTCAATAGTAAGTACCGTATATGTCTCCTTTAAGATTTTTACAAGACTACATTTTGCTCCTCTTTAGCCAGTGACAACAGCAATGGAAACAGCAACAAGCCGGTTGGCAGCTCCAACACCACCAACACCACCAACACCACCAACACCACCGACATCACTGCGGAGCTGATCCAAGACCTGGGATTGCAAAATGTCTACTGGAGCCCACAACAGCTGCAGAGCATAAACATGAGCGTGTTTGAGGAGACGGTGGAGGTCCTGGGCTCCGTGACCAACTACAGCCCAAAGCAGCTGGCCGAGCTCAGAACAAAGGCCAAACAGGTATTTGGCTCTTTAGCAGCTCTAATAATGCAATGATGCTCACACTTTAAACCAGCATCTTTTCTTTTTCCAAGTACAAGTGGCAAAAAAACGTTACAATAATTTAACCACCTTTTTTTGATTACCATAACATTATTTAGAGGTATGTAAGATTTAAGAGTTCATGACTTAAACTCTCTTAAACATTTGTCCCCAGATACAACGTGAACATGTTCAAATCAAATATAGCTTTTGCTGATAATAGTCATTCAGATTTATTCTTCATTTCAAAACCATTGGAGATGATGCCAAGTTGTTCACGTTATGATTTTGGTTCTCAAGACATTATCCAATCAGAAAGCAGAATGAGCCTCACATTTACAGACATCACAACATCTAAATCCAGCTGGTTTAATCTAACAGGCCCGTTACGCACAAATACTCACTTCACAGCTGGTTAACTGTTTATTGTTTGGTTGGCGAGGTACAAGTACAGAAAGGGCACATTTTAACCTGTACAGCATTAGAAACAGCCCTAAAAGTACCTCCACATGTACCTGTACAGCAGCTTGAGAATCACTGTTCTTCTGAAATCTTACGCAAAAGTAAATTGTGTTGAACTTTGCAGACGTTTGGTTCTCCTGAAAGCATGAACGAGACGAGTGTTGAAGAGCTGGGCTGCATCGCTCAGGGTTTCAGAGATGACGAGCTGAAGATGATGGCCTTCTCCCTCAGCTCTCTGGCAGACATCGCAAAATGTGGCTGGACTTCCTCACAGGTCAAATTAATGCCTATTTATAATTAGAAATGTGTGTCATATTGTCTACAAAATAATGTCCTGTTGTTTTGAAGCTATGCAAACATTTGAAAACCAAGTGAATTGTCAATAATAAGAAAAATATGGGCAATGCTACATAGCGCTACATAACTAATAAGATAAAATAATCCTTTAATGTCCACACATGGGGAAATTTCATTGTTGCAACGCAGGTAGATACAGAGGAAAAGGGCAGATAACTTATAGGAAGTAAAAAAAAAAAAAAAAAAAACACTCTTAATAGAAGAACTCTTATAAACAAAACTCTTATAAACAAAAACTCCTATAGACAAAACCTCATTTCCCAATAAGGAATGGAGGGGAAAAATAAGGATGAAATAAAATAAAAACAGCTAGTGTAAGACAAGATAATACTAATAATAATGGTAAAATAAACACTATTTTCATCAGTTATATGCACATGAATGTGACATTATTGTGTGTGAGTACAACAGTAATTGCACATGAATATGACAGTATAATGAATTACCACCCTAACCTCCAACCTCTTAATTATGTAAAGCCATAATCATAATTAATTAAGTCATTCTCATAAGGCTAAGTAAGGGGTAGTTGTTATAACATAATAATGCCCTTAATCTGTTTATCGTTGCCAGGTTGATCCCAGAAAATGTCTAAATATATTTGTGTCCGTATTGGCAACCTGTATTTACCCGTAGGCGTCACATAAACCTTTGTGGCGTGTTGTGTTGGCGTGTGTTTGAGCAGATCGCCGCCGTGTGGATGGGCGTCTCCAGTCACAACAATCTGACGGCTCCGACGCTCGAGGCCTCGGACATGGTGGACCTGAGCGGCTTCATGTGTGGACTGAGCGCCGAGGAAATCAAGCAGCTCAACGCAAGCGCCTTCACGTACGCTCTTCTCAAGTCATTATTTATTTAGCTATTACATCAACAACAACACAGATACATTGTAGAAATGAACAAATATCAAATGCTTTGGAGATTCTTAGAGAGATAATGCTCATGTTACGTTAAATACAACTGTCTAATACGTGTCACGTTCAATATCCAGTACCAGTTTATTTATTTATTTACTCTCCTTTTCATATATTTAATTCAACAAAAACACGAAACAGAGCAAGACGAGAAAGGATAAATTAAATTAAAAAAAGAACAAACAAAAGAGAGAAAGAAGACATTCTAAGAAAAGAAAATTAAGGCTCACAAAGTCCAAAATAAACGTCCCATTTAGTCCAAACATGGTAACATGTGTCAATTTTCTAATTAAGTCCAATATATGATTTGTTTTATTCCATTTTCCATATGTTAATTACAATGTGGGTCCAGGTTTTGAGGCGTAGTTTGTGTCATCCATCTGTTGTGTTCCCAGCCCTTGTATGTGTTCCCCTTTTATGACCGGCTAATGTTTAGGCTTAGTCCATCTTTAGTTTGTAGTGTTTTCTGTTGTTTTAACTAAATATCACAGCATCATTGATAGATTTGATGAACGTGACTTGCAGGGAAGCTGTGGCGTCGATGGATGGACTCATGTGTTCTCTCAAAAACCTGACTGTGGCGGCCTTTGGAAGCCCCGACACCTGGACCGGAGCCCAAGTCTCTGACCTGGGCACGTTCATCGGTGAGATCTTCATTGCTTTACATAAAGGTCCTGTACATATTAGGGGAATGTCATGTGCCAAAAAATGTGTATCGAGATTTATTAGACCCAAGATCACAATGTTGATCAGGCACTAGAACTAGTTTTATACTCTGTTTTTCACACTGTGTCCACACTTCACTGTGATTGGTTGAATCCGCCGGTTAATCACTCGGAGCGTGATAAAAGCTGATTAAATGAAGAAATATATCGAAGAAATAAAATGGTGCATTGTTGTCCTCTCGCCCAACCCTGTCCGATGTTGTGCTCTTTTATTTTCGTTTGTCATCATGTTAAGTTGTTTCTTGATCAATAATTAAAGCTGCAAAAGGCTCCAATCACCCCCAACACTATTAATAATGTTTGGATATGTATTGTGTTGTTGTTGATGTTAAATAATAAGTTATTTTTGTACTTCAGCCAGCCTGGACGCTGCTGAATTTGCTTCTTTGGATGTCTCCGTCTTCCAACACATTAGCAAGGACAGCATCACTCTCATCCCCCCAAAGAACTTCGCCGTAAGGAACCTTTTTGTAACTTTTATATCGCTTCAGATTAACCGAGCACCCTTGTCTTGTGAGGGCAGAGAAGTAAAAGAGTTAAAGGGAAGTTTGTGATTTTAATCAAATTGATGTTTATGATAAACACAAGCATATAATGCAAATATTGTTCGTTTTGGTTGGTTGGTGAGATTTACAAAGCTGGTTATATTATTTACATGGCGTTGTTCCGTGAATTGGCTTTGATTTTAAACTCAAATGCAGTTAAGATAAATATACATATTTTATTCCAGAGTAGGTTTTGAGGTTTATAATTTTACTTCCTGGTTGTAATTGATCACATCATATTAGGAAATTACATAGCAACCACTAGGCCACACTTTTTGCCGTTCAATTGATATTTAGAGGGTCCAAGAAGTTGTTTCTTTTGTGTAACTTATGCAGAAACTTTGGAGGGAATGAGAGTCTCTGGTGTGATTTTTCAACTTTTCTCCACAAGTAGCTACTTCATTGGTGTAAAACTATACTTTATATTTACAACAAGTACCGGTACACTAAGTAAAGTCAAAATGGGAAAATCATAAACACCTGTCATATGCTTTTTGATAGACAATATGTTTCTTTGCTTAGTGTTTGGTTACAGTATGTTTGCCTGTAAAATGTAGTCTAGAAAAACCTCTTCAAAATGTGAATTATTTGTGTTACTTCTAAAAAAAATGTCACTAACCCTTTTTTTGCGCTCTAAACCCCTGTGTTTCCTTTAAGGCTCTGTCTTTGGACAAGATAGCAGCACTCGGCACTGACAACGCTGCCAGGCTGACGGCCAGTCAGAAGGCTGCCATGACGACGGAGCAGCTGGCAGCCCTCGCAAAGGCAATCGAAGGAGCGCGCGAACAGCCCATGCCAAGTCCAAACTCAGGTACATCTGCTTCAAGGCAGCATCCACACTTTAGTCCAGGTTTAGTCCTGGTTTAATCCAGGTTTAGGCCTGGTTTGGTCCTGGTTTAATCCAGGTTTAGGCCTGGTTTGGTCCTGGTTTAATCCAGGTTTAGTCCTGATGTAGACTTGGTTTAGTCCTGTTCTAGTCCAGGTGTGTGCAGGTGAGATACAGCGTAGTGTAGTATAGAGGAATAGTGGTCTGGTATTTGTTTTTGTTGTTTAGAATTACTCATTTAAAAAGGAATAAGTACAAGCATTTTCTTAAAAACACATTAAAAACATTTACAGCATTATCAGCAAGAAATATAATAAGAACATTGTTCTAGTTCAAAAGTCCTGAAACCTGTCCCTGAACAGGCTGATAAATAAAGGATAAAGGTTAATAAAGTAACAGATATTCTCACTCACTCAGTGAGTATATTGCAAGTTCAATTCCCAGAATGTGTGGCTTATTTCAATAGGGAATTTGCATGTTCTACCTGTGTTTGTACAGTGAAAGTGCTGAAGTTACGTCTCAACAAAACATTTCCATTTGATTGATTGTTGCCTCTCAAATGTTACACTTTAAAGCAAATGTACTCATTGGTTTTACTAAAGACTCATATTGTGAACTTTACCCTGTGTTCAAGTAAAATGACTATAGTTAGTTATAAAGTAATGAATCAACATAAAAAAGAAATGCATTGTTTATTTGCTACAGATTCTACTTCTTTATGGGTTTCAGCTTCCTGTTTGAGCGTTCCAAAGACAGAATAGTTTGTTTTTGTAACTCTGAAACCCGTGGATAGAATAGACATTAAACATTTCTATAGCTGCATAAATGTTATAACTTCTGAATGGGCAAGCGTAGAGAGAGATTTGTAGTCAGAAGGGAAACGAGTCAACAAACCACAAATCAAAACTGAAAGTAGAGAGTAAAAAGTATTCAAATAATTGTAACGTTATTCCCACAGTATAACGTTCTGTCACTTAAGACTCAGAGATTGGAAAAGTAACTCAAGTAAAAGAGTCTGAAAACTACTCACAAAGTAAATGTAACTGAGAACTTTGTGGTTATTACAAAGCATGTGACTTAATGTGTGTGTTAACCCTCTTGTGTTGTTATAGCGCCCCCTCTGGTGACTCAGGGCGTTGCTGTGGCTCTGCTGGGGCTCGCGCTCCTGTGGTTTTGAATACAGAATCCCTCTTCCTGCCACAAGCTCATAAAGATGACAGATCTATTGCACTAAATGTAAATAAGTCTGACTTTTCCATCTTTCACTGAAAACAAATCAATATCAAATCTAAACGTGTTAATAATCTATATTTATAAGAAGATGTATTTTGCTTGGACATAACGTTGTCGTATAATAGGACAAAAATGAAGTGAGTTATATATATATATACACAGTTGATTAAAGCTGCACTGGTCCACTTTTCTCTTTTTAAATGTTGTCTTTTACTCTTTGTACTTTGTGACTAAATCAGACTGCTCCACATTTTATCAATCGCAACATATGTGAGAAAATGCTGTTCGCTTTAGAATTTAAGAAACAAAGTTATAATAAAGCTGTGCATTTGTACGAAAATGTGTGTGAACACTAGAGCCATGTGCCAAAGAGAGTAGGACCTGGATGCAACAGATTCAAATATCTACTTCCTCCTTTTATGGTTTGAATATCACATACTTTAGTTTTAAGTTTTAAGTGGTGAAATAAATGAATAAATAAAGACAAAATTGTGTTGTGTTTTTAATCACATTTCATTATGAATTAACAGCAAGGTGTAAGAGCAGGTTCTAAACGACTCGACTCATATTTAAAGTCAAACATTATATTCATATTTAGCATCACACACACGCACGCACACGGATTAAAAAAGGATCCCAGGGCATCAAAACATGTTTTAACGACATAAAATAAATCAGTAATCCAGTTGAAAACTTGAATCATCTATAAAGTTTAAGTTAAAAATGGCCTCTTTGAAATTAGCATGATGTGTTTGTGGTAATAATATGTATTTACCTTAACTGCAAAACATCAGTGAACCCACATCCAGGCTTATTAAACCAAATCATAAAAACATAATAGTATAACAAATATACACTTCAAATCAATCAACATTAACAAAGTCAAATGAAGTCTAAAAGCAGTGCTAATCAACAAAATATAATCTTAATCCTGAGTATCACTAGATCTTAAAATTACATCCAATTTAGTTTTTTTTTTTATTCAATAGTTTCTTCGATTTCAGTATTTTTGGTGCGTTAAAGACAGTGCAAGTGCAGACTGTTTAAAGAAGACATAGTACGCTCTTCTCCGTCAGTGATAAACATCCTGCTCCAAACACAGAACTGATTTGCTCAAAATTACTCCAGTAATTAGAAGGTGATTAGAAGGATTTACACACGGCAGAGAGGAGAAAGCTGGAGTTTAAGAAGTGACTGGACAGTGTAATCTGCCTTTTCACTTCTACAGCTGCTGTTAAGTTTGCAAAATTAATGTTTTTTATTATGACTAGAATAACAAAATGCATTGGAATTTCTTGTTCACTTTTTTACTGTGGTTGTTTGACTTTAGTGGTGCACTTAATTTTGCCTGAGCTCATTTAATAAAACATACCGGAACTAGAGGTTTTAGCAATCGCACAAAGCCTGTTCTGTAAAACCCGTTCTCTCTTCAGTCTTTGTTTGAATGTTTTATTAAGCCACAATGAGCTCTCTGACGCCACTGACGAACTGGAGACGCCAATAAACTTTGTAATATTCACATAGCTTCTTTCACTGTTTCTGCCAATTGTTTTGTTGTTTACTGAAGTGATCGAGCTCATTTCTAGTGGAAATATCACGTTGTTCCTCTGATTGTTCAAAACCCACTTCTGCATCGAGTCGTCTACTATTGTGCTCTAAATAAGACTTTACCCATGAGATTCAGAGAGAAAATTAACAATTCATCACTAAATAATGTATATTTTGGAATGTTAAAAAGACTGTGGCCAGAAGCTTAAACCCAATACACAATAAGATGAAAGACATGTGCCTTTACTGTGAGCAGTCTCGCCTCTTCACAGAATTGACCTGTAACTTGACCTTGGGGGCGTCACCTGCTCGTCTCCAAGGATATTCATAAGTTTAATGCCATACTGTGGAACAATCCAACACAATGATACAGGGCCAAGCAAATTTGGCAAAACATCAAATTGCGATTTTTCTGTCTAATAGGGTGATGAAGCCCTGTTAAACAGCATTGTGAGAGTTATCACTCACATTCACGTGGATATTAAAGTTTCTAGCTATGACTACTTTATCCCAGACTAACACTAAGTTTGATATAAAGTCAGAAAACTCTGAATAGGGACCAGGAGGTCGGTTGATAACTATGAACAATAGTTCCAATTTGGACACGTGATTGATGGCATGAGGCATTCAAATGAGCGAAATGTATTGTTCATTTTAACATGGGTGGACTCATTTAGTCTGACATAATCATCTTGTTGAGGTTAGGTCTAGAGGTCTGCCATATTGGAGCCAATTCTGACTTCCGTGAGGCATCAAAGGGGTGATACTGACCATCTTGTTGATGCTAAGTTTCAGTTAGAGCGAGAGGTTCTATGTTATAATCACTAATTATTTCATTAACTAAAAGTGATTTGGAAGTTATTATAGTATCCTCAGGATACTATAAAGACAAAAACATCGCTTTTTGGCTGTGCCAAACACGATCCAATCGTTAGACAGGAGGAGCTAAGTGGAAGCGCAGACTGCAGACAGCATAACAGGAAAGGTGCTGCTGGACGCAGTGTCTTGTCTTGTAATAAACACACGTAAGACATCGTTTTAAAGGTCAGGAAACACTTTAACTTCTATTTCAGGCTTTATGTAGTTCTAAACTGTCAACTCATCCAAGCCCGTTCTTGTGCGTCCTGACCGTGGTGCTGAAAGTGAACTGCTCACGTCACTTTGAATCAGAACATTGACACCGGCCCCTAAACTACGACTTTATTCTCATAAATGTATTACTTTATTTTCTTTAAATTCTGACTTTATTATCATTAAATTATGAGATTATTCTCAGTACTTCATGACTTTTTCTGGCTTTGACTTTAATCTCATAATATTATGACTTTAATGTTGAAATTTAATGACTTTATTCTCGTAGTGCCCCGCTTTTAAAAAAAAACATTTGGCCCTTATACTCAGTCGTAATAAACTAAGTGACTTTAGCAAAATATTATATTTTCACGGAAAAAAATGTCACCTGCGGGACTCTGTAATAAGCAAATATAAGATTTGTTTTGCTTAAGATGTTGTATAATTGGACAAAAATGAAGAGTTATGTATATATAGTTGATGTTATTAAAGCTGCACTGCTCCACTTTTCTCTTTTTAAATGAGATGTTTTTTCTTCATAAAAAACAATACTTTGTGGCTAAATCAGACTGCTCCACATTTTATCAATCTCAACAAGTGGTGAAATAAATCAATAAAGACAAAATTGTGTTGTGTTTTTAATCGCATTTAATTATGAATTAACAGCCAGGTGAAAGAGCAGGTTATAAACGACGCGACTCATATTTATCGATTATTATATTAATATTTAGCATCACACACATGCACGCACTCACACAGATTAAAAAAGGATCCCAGGGTATCAAAACATGTTTTAACGACATAAAATAATATGTATTTACCTTAACTACAAAACATCAGTGAACCCACATCCAGGCTTATTAAACCAAATCATAAAAACACGATAGTATAAAAAGCAGTGTTAATCAACAAAATATAATCTTAATCCTGAGTATCACTAGATCTTAAAATTACACATTTTAGATTTTTTTTATAGATCAAATAGTTTCAGTATTTTTGGTGCGTTAAAGACAGTGCAAGTGCAGACTGTTTAAAGAAGACATAGTACGCTCTTCTCCGTCAGTGATAAACTACATTAGAAGCAGGTCCATAGGCTTCCAGTGGCTGGACAGTGTAATCTGCCTTTTCACTTCTACAGCTGCTGTTAAGTTTGCAAAATGAATGTTTTTATTATGAATAGAATAACAAAATGCATTGGAATTTCCTGTTCACTGTGGCCTTAATATCAGAGCCCAAACTATTTAGGAATAACTATTTTTTCCAGCTAAGCAGCAGCAGCAGCAGCAACACAAATGCAGTAGTCAGCAGGTATTTAAGTGTATAATGCAAATTTATGTAGTTATGATATATTGCCGCATCGATATTTTGAATCGTTTTGACGTAGCAGTTTTTATGCGAGATCCTAGCCATGTTCAGAGCTTTTGGTCAATTATCCACTGCCCAGAGCATCTTTAGTGGATGTCTTATAATATGTCTCCTTTAAACTAAGGCACTCCAAGTGATTGTTGCAGCTAAAATGTTAAATTAGGTAGATTTCCCAGTGTTTCTTGCGTTTATAAAGGCCATTCCATGAGTTCTGAAGTGCGTATTGAGATCTGTCGCCTTTTCGAATTGCTTGCCGCACACCCTACAAGCCAGACCACCCTCGCTGTCCTTCCCCTGAGATAAGGCGGCCGACTCAAGGGCAGAAAAAACACCTCTATCGTCCTGGTTTTCGTTGGGGGAGGGCGCAGGACACGAGTTGGCCGCTTCGTGACGATCCTGATTCCGTACTTTGTGCACAATGAAGCGATGGCGCGACAGGGAGTGGTTGGAGGTGAAGCAGACGCCGCACTGCAGACACTGCTGACAGCTGCCACCGGTTACTTTGCGGTGTTGGCCGATGTGGTCCAGGAACTCGGCCTGCTCGTCGCAAATGTAGCCGCAGGGGGCGCAGCGGAAGCCCGTCTCAGGCTGGGCGTCGGCGGCGAGGGCGGAGGACGAGCGCCACCTCTTGGCCGGACTGGCCTCGCCCGCAGACTCCTCGTCCTGCTCCTCGGACTTCATGGCCGCTCGCCGCCTGCGTCGGAACGCGGAGCCGCCGTCTTGTTCCGAGGAGCTGTCCGCCTCGTCGCCGCCTTCCTGCAGTCGCAATCAAATCAACAATCACGTTTCAACTCCGTGGCACTTTACAACATCACGAACATGGCCAAAGGGCTTCACGGACAGAACTATGGGAACAATAAAGCCCAACATCTACATAACTGAGCTAGAGAATAAAGTTTAAAATGTAAAAGTGATATACTTTTCTAATTAGGCAGCAAACATTAGAACCCAACAGTACTCCGAATGGTATTTCCTGTAATGTTCTAAATCATGGTCAAAGTCAGGAGGTACAACAAATTAAAATAAATGAAAACTGGATGGCGAGAATACTATTTGGCTATTAAAAGTGCACGGTGTAACTTTCCTGTTGGGGGAGGAGCAGGCAGAAAAGTTACATAGTGCAACATTTGAAAAGGACTGATAGTCACAACGGCAAAACGGAATGTTCAAACCCAATGATCACATTTAATATGACCTGAACGTGCAGCTCACCGTGAGGAAGTCCTGATCGCTCGCCTCGAGGCTGTGTCTGAGCTTAATGTGCTTCTCCAACATGGTTCTGCTGCTGAACGACTTCTTCACGTCCGTGCAGAATCTACACACAATATAAAGAATGTAGATGAGTAAGATATTACAAAGGCTCAAAGTGATGGACCTAAATACTCACTGGCAGCGGAAACCCCGAGCAGCAGGTTTGTGTTTGTCTCTGATGTGTCGTCTCAGGTTGGATGTTGTGGAAAAAGAGCCATCACATTTGTTACAAGGAAACGCCTTCCGTGTCTGTAAATAAAGGTATATTTAATAAAGTGAGCAATATATACTCATAACACATAATAATTATTTTCTGCACCTTTTTAGGAGTTTCTTCTTTGGCTGAGTTGCTCCATTCTTCCCCTTCAGAACTTTCCATCTTCACTGAGGGTTGTGAATGTGACAAGAAAAGAGGGAGAGGAGACTCCTGTTTGATTTTAGTTTGATGAGTCTATAAAATAAGATATCGTTAATAAAAATATTTTTTTTGTATTTCCTATTAAATATTTCATAATACTATATTATACCTTTAAATGGTCCATCAACGAAGTTCTGACAGAAAACTGTTTGGGACACTCGGGGCATTTGAACACATGCACCTTCTGATTGACTAAATGTGTGTCAAAGTGGATATGAAGCAGGTTCTTGTTGGTAAAAACAGTGTCACACATGACGCACTTAAAGATGGATCTGCAAACAGAGCTGTAGTTAACCATATGAACCGAACATGTGCGAAACAATCCTGGGTTCTACGGACTTACATGGCCTGGGCTTCTGTCAGGGTGGGATGCTGAGCAGTGATGTGGTTCTGGATGCTCGGCGCAGATTTAAAAGCCATTGGACAAATGGGACACTTTTGGAACATGTCACAGTGAGCCTGTTGAATGTGTGACTTCACTGAGTTTATGCCTCCAAACACCACCAGACAACTGGAGCATCTGCACAGACCAGGGAGAAGTGAGTGATGCAGAGCAATACACAAATGTGAGAATGGTATTATCATTAGCAGGAGATGGACCTGTATCCGATGCGTCGTGCAAAGTGAAAGCACGTTTCCTCCAAGTGAGTTTTGAACACAGAGGGTTTAGCGGAGCCTCCACAGTCCGGACACACGTGTGGAGCAGAGTTCAGGTGAATGCGCTGATGAGCTGCGGCACAGCAGCTGTTCGACAGCAGCATCGAAGGAGAACATTCTGAGCATATCTGACAAAGAAAAGGGAAATCAAACTGTGTTTACATGCAAATATTGAAACCCATGTATCATTTGTTTGGATTAAACTCACAGTTGTTTGTGATGATTTGAGTTCTTGAAAATGCTTAGCCACCTCCTCGGCACTGCTGAACTGTGTCTGACACTCAGGACATTTATGACTACCGTACTGAACTTCCTCTGTTTTTTTGAGAGCAGTGCTGTTTGACTTGACGTGGGATAAAACAGATGACATCGCTGTAAAAAAAAATAACAACAGTAAAAACATGATATACAAATAAGAAGAGAGGAAGAATGAGAACAAACTAAACAGAGACAGACCAGCTGCGGCTGGCTCCTGCAGCCCGATCATCTGCTCCATTGGAACAGGTTTCATCACTAAATGTGAGCACTGCATGATTAGGCCCTTCTCCTTGTGCTCGCGGGCGTGTAACAGCAGACTGCATTTGTTAAAGAAGGCCAGGCGTTTGGCGCAGTGGTTACAGGTCACCTCGATCCTCAGCGAGCGCCGGTCGTAATGCCGCGTTAAACTCTGCTCTAGAGCAAAGGAATCCCCACACTCCAGACATCTGTACCCCTAGAAAAATAAATCACAACAAACATACAAACCTATAGTGAAAAAATGTAAGCTTTTTTTAGTTTGGGAAAGATCTAAATTTAAATATCTACAGTAATATGCAATTAAAATATTTCACAAGGCTACAAAAAGAAGTTATAAAAAAGTAATCTTTCTCACAAGGCTGAGTCGCACACTGCTACTTACTAAATATATATATATACACCAAAGTTTACCTGAGCAGGCAATGACAGACCCCACTCCGCCTGACGGGACGAGGCCAGGTCCGGTTTGTAACTGGGCAGCAGATTTTTGTTATTTAAAATTCGATTAAAAGCCTCCACGAGGTTGGTCTGGCTCTTAGAGATGATGGCACCGGTGCTGTTGACGATAGACGCCGGTCTGCTGCTGCCGGTGAGAGGAGGCGGCGGCAGTGAAGGTAAATTCATACCTGCGGGAAGAGTTTTCTGTCCCAGGCTGCGCAGCATGATCCCTGCAGGAGGGACTTTTGCAGCAGCAGTTTTTGAGCTGATGTTGGGGGCGGACGACAACTTTGGCTTCGCAACTTTCCCCCTGGCTGCATCTTCTCCTGCCATGGACTGCTTTAATGTTTTTCTTCTGGGCCGCGTGTTACCTTCAGATAAAGACTTAGTTTTCGCAGCTTCAGTTTTGGCTCTTCCACCTTTTTTAGCAGCGACTCGAGTACCAACCGCTCTGGTAGACCTTTTCATTTTAACTTTGGCCGGACCCAAAGAGGGCGGGTCTGTAACTGAGCTCGTGAACATGTCCACAACTTCAGTCTTCTCTTCGTCTGTCGCTCCAGCGTTGTCCTCTTTGCCCGCTTCACTCTCCTTTGGCTGTTCTATGCAATTCGTTTTTTGGTCATGGCTTTTCTTGGGCACTAACATCCCCGTCTCACTGGGCGGCGGACTTTCAGGTGAATCACGCTCATCGATCACATGTTCCGGATATTTCTCATCTTTGACTAGCGGAGGCGGGCTCGGGAGCGGGGCAGCGAGGGAACTCGGAGTAACGGTTTCATTCTTAAGCTGTGGCTCTGAATTGTGAACGTGAGAGGCGGATGTGTGAAGAGAATTTAATACTTTTTCAGGAGGATCACTTAAATCAAAATCTGTCTTACGTTTTAGTTTGGGTCTTCTTGAAGGCACGGGCGGTTCTGGAGACTGAGGACTCTCTTGGATCACTAAAGCTCCTTCGAAATCTTCCTCAGAGTCTTCTTCATCCGACTGGTTGAAATTGTTTGGACAAGTTTTAACGTTGTAGGTTAATGGGTTCCGAGTACTTTGGGTTTTGACCTGAGAAGACTGAGGCGATAAAGCAGGACTGATGCTTTCAAAAGTTGTTAACTTGGGCTTAAGAAGAGGTTTTATATCATCCTTAGCGTCTTGTGAAGGTTGTAGTGGCACAGCATCATTGATTTTGCCTTCATATTCTGATAACTGTTGGGGCACTGGTTCTACAATGGACAATTTGTTCATGTCAGTACCTTTCAGGCCATTGGAAACCTTTGATAAATCTTCAGTATTGCATAGTTCTGCGTCTACACTCCGACAGTCACCCTCTGCCGAGTCATTTTGTGCTTTGATATCACCGTGAGGTTGTTTTTCTTTCTCAATTCCCGGCGCATCTGTCCGCACAGTGTTCTTCACAATGACACTGACAGCAGGAACATCGCTCTGGTCAGTGTCTTTCGACCCTGGAGCGCCTTCTTCTGTCTCGCTGCTGTTGTTCTCCTCCTCTGGACTCGACTCAATGGCCTCGATGTCGGGGATGTCAAACGCTGCCAGTAAGTCGTCAAAGTCTGGAGTTTTCATGTCTCCCATTTCAGCGCCAATCAAAACCTACTAAAAACAAATAGTTTAGTTTAGGCCTTGTTTAATGTTTATTGTTGCAGGACACATTATGATGTCTAAATAATTGCACAAAACTAATCTAAAAGGCAAGGTTCATGGTATAAACTAGAGCTGCACAATATTCAAATTGAATTAGTTTTAGGGGGCTCTCGTACTAGTTTATTAGTTCATATTTCAGTCTTCTCTCAAATGTTAATCCTGAAGCTCATCGAGTTGCTCACATAGTGCACTTTGAGCATAATTCCACTTTAAAACATAATGGAAATCAAACCATGATCGAAAACTGATTTATTCCAAAAAACAGTGCAGCCTTACGATAAGGCATCTTAAATGAACATGCCTCCCTTCCGAATAATACATTAATGAGTTTCATATATGATGTGGTGCCATCTGTAATCCAGCATTTTAGTTTTAACTCAGAATATTATGCACGTCATTATTTGGCCCAAAAATGCCGGCAGTTCGATTGCAGATGTATTAATTGAGATTTAATTGCACATTATAACGATCAACAGTAAACCCTTTGTTCCACACAGCATAATTTTGCAAGTTTGTGGAGTTCTTCCATGTTTTCAACAAGTGTTTGCTCCCGTGATGCTAGGCTAGCTGTGTTAGCATTAAATAAACACTGCGGGAACACGGTCCAACAGCTTTGACAGGATTCGACAGGATTCAACTGGCATTTAAAAAAAGACCAACATTAATTTTGCACTGCACGCTGACGTGACAAAGTGGGTGACGTCGCTGTAAATGAAAGTTCCGTGGAGTGCAATGAAATACCTGTAACTTCGATGGAGATTTTCGACACTGGCGCGCAGATACTTCGTCATCATTATTCGACACTTCGGTCTCTGACGTCGTAGACTGTTTAACTATAACGGCTCAGTCAAACACTTTCTAAAAAACTTCAATATGCAGCTTGATATTATTTTAACACTCAGAATTGAACGTTTAATACCCCAAATAATTACATTAAACTGTAAGAAATATCGCAAAACTGGTTGCAATTGTGGGTTTAAGAATAGTAAAACCACATTTATTACAGCGTTTGTATTTCTAGTTGGTACAAAATGCAATTCTGCAAACAGAGTGAGTATGGAAAGGATGAACAGACAATTGCCACAAACACTGGTACTTTACAAGCATGTTAGCCGCATTAATAACAGTCCTTTCGGTGTATGTTTATTTCTTTTTCTCTTCATCCTTTTTGGGGTCAGGTTTGGGTGTCTGCGAAGCCAAAGATCCCATGGCGTTTCTGATGGCCTCGTTACTCGGGTCGACACCAGGGAGGCTTTCCAGCACACTCTGCAGGAACTCTGGGTCTTGCATGACATCATAGTCTTCTTCTTCCTGAATGAAAAGGAATGACGTTTTAGTAGTTAACAAATTAATCGAATCAACTTATTGTGTGGTGACAAGTTTACTTAAAAACTAAACTACGAAAGGAAGAAGTGAAGCTGGGGTGGACTAAAGCTCACTCACTACTAACGGCACTTACTTCCAGATTGGCAAAAATACAAAACACTGTGGCTTTTACACAATACTTTACTATATGGGGGAGGTGAATTTTACAAGAAAAAAAGTTTGGTACCCCAGATTTAAGTTTAAATATTTGTCAACAAGGAGATGGTGGTGGACTTCTGCAGAGGCCACTCTGCTGCCCCCTCACCAGTGAACATCCAGGGAAGGGACATTGAGAGAGTGGATTCATACAAGTACCTGGGTGTTCATCTGAACCACAATCTGTACTGGACTCATAACACAGACGCACTGTACAGGAAGAGCCAGAGTCGGCTCTACCTCCTGAGGAGACTCAGGTCTTTTCGAGTGACAGGGCCACTCCTGAAGACCTTCTATGACTCTGTGGTGGCATCAGCCCTCCTGTACGGTGTGGTCTGCTGGAGCAGCAGCATCACAGAGAGGGATTAAGTCATTAAGAAGTCCAGCTCCGTCCTGGGCTGTGCTCTGGACTCGGTGAAGGAGGTGGGGGACAGAAGGGTCCTGGCTAAACACACATCTATGCTGGACCATGAGTGTCGCTCCCTGCAGGACACTCTGTCCACTCTGGAGAGCAGCTTCAGTGACAGACTAATCCACCCTCGCTGTGTGAAGGAGACGTTTCACAGGTCTTTCCTTCCTGCTGCTGTCAGACTTTATAACAGGAAAGCCCTGTATTGCACATGCCATACCCATGTGCAATACTGTCCTATTTATATGTAATACTGTCAGTCATGTGCAATACTCTGACATAATGTCAATCATATTGGTGCAATATTCTCCGTCCATATATTGCTGTAAGTAAGAGTGTTACTTTTGTTACTATTATTTTTCTTACTTTGTATTAAGAATATAAGAGTTTTTTATAAGAGCTTTTCTATTAAGAGTGTTTTTTTAAGTTAAAAGTTATCTGTTCTTTTACTTCTGTACCCACTTTGTGTTACAACACTGGAATCTCCCCATTGTGTGGACAAATAAAGGCTTATCTTATCTCAACTCCTGGTAGGTGTGAGTGTACCTTCACTTCAGTTGAATCTAAGGGATCCCCTGTGTCCATTCCTTCTGCACCAAACTCTACAAGAGAAAAACAATAACATCAAGTGTTGTTGTTAACAAGTGTTCATGGAGAATACATAAAAGAGATTCAAGCACATATATACATTTCTGATAGTACTACAGTTGTGAGCATTTCCAGTGTAAACTTAACATGCATTTAATTCCAGTGTGTAGTGTTTCATAAAGGTACAAACCATCTGCTCCTTGCATGGACATTTGCAAAGCGTAGGCAATCTGCTCATCCTCCGTCATACGGCTGAAGTCTGGCAGAGCAGGTTTTCCACTGTCCGACTGAGGCACAGACATCTTCAAAAGAGTTGCCTCAGATTCTGACAAACAAAATAAGCAAGCATAAAGCAAATACAGACTCAATTATTTTACTATTATTAATTTTGACCAGCGTTTCTCAACCAGGTGTACAGGGACCAGGGGGTACCAAAGTGATTTCAGTTTTAAAAGAAGGTGAAATTGCATAATAGTTAAAATTATCAAATATATAATTACTAAACACACACCAGTACATGGAGATAAGTACAATAATCGGTATTCTCAGGATAATTACAACATCGACCTATTGTTTAATAAATGAGATAAACA
This sequence comes from Eucyclogobius newberryi, assembly GCF_026437365.1. Taxonomy (NCBI): domain Eukaryota; kingdom Metazoa; phylum Chordata; class Actinopteri; order Gobiiformes; family Gobiidae; genus Eucyclogobius; species Eucyclogobius newberryi. The sequence goes on along the minus strand of NW_027315945.1, from coordinate 29,466,924 downwards.
ATGTTTTTGGGGACTCAATATTTGTAGTGAGAAAAAAAAAATTTGCATTGTGAAGAAATTTATATTTTTGAGCTGTAGGTTGAATAAGAAACATGAGACTCAGATAAAGAGACTACTGGACGGCCTTATCCTGCTTTAAAGTTAATGTTTCAGTAGCATAAACTAGTTTCAATATTATCTGTAGTAAAATATCGTACTTCAGATGTTATTATTGTGACAGGCCTGGTGTGAGACGGTAGACAAAACCGTTTGGGAACCACTGATTTAGACCCTCACCATCGGCCTCAGGGGCAGAAATGCCTGCTTCAGCGGCTGAAGTCACAGCTGCCCTGCGAGCTTCATCTTCTTGGCGTTGTCTCTGCTCTTCCATTGACACTCTCAAAGCCTTGAAAACAAATACATTCCATCAAACGCATACTCAAGTTGAATAACAACGTCAGAACATAGTCGTTATGGATCTTACCAGGGCCAGTTCTGGGTCTGCGCTAGGATCAACTCCGAATTCAAAGTCACTGGCACCCAAACCTAAAACAGCACCTCCCTCACCAGCCAGGATCGGAGAGGAAAGAAGAGCGTCAGCCAGACTCGGGCCTGGAGGCACTGTGACCAAGTGGGAGCCCACACCTTCTTTGCCGTTCAACGTATTAATGAAGGCTGTCAGCTTCTCTGTGTTTAGCTCCTACACAGACATGAGGAATAAAGAACATTTAAAACCATTTCATTTGAACTATTACATCAATAAAGGAAATCATGCATGCTTTAAACTACCTCTTCTCCAAAGTTAATAATATCAACATTGACTTTCTCTTTCTTCAAACGCTTGGCCATTTTCACAAGCTGCAAAAGCATTCAAAAAATATTAAGAATGATAAATACAAATATATACCAAACATAGGGATGTAAATAGTACTTACGTCTTTTTCGTTGTCCTCCACCGGGCTGCCAACAAAAGCAATAATGCGCATTTTGTGGTTTTTACCCTGCCTGTGCTTCAGTGCCAGCTACAAATGTGGACAACAAAGGCAACAAGATTAAGACAATCATATCCAAAAGAAAGGAAGAGCAAAAACATCTCCTGAACTCACATGTGCCACCCTGATGCCTGTGCAGAAGCTGATGTTTCCTCTGGGCTGGACCGCGTGTAGCTTGGACAGAATCCTGCCCGTGTCCGGAGTTAGCGTGGTCAACACCTCACAGTTACTGCAATAGAAACAAAATTATAATCCAGTTAAAAATGTGCAATGACGAGCTACAGTATTTGTCCCGTCTTACTTCGCCATGGTGATGAGTCCCACATTGTTTTCCGGGTTGCTGCGGGTCTTGGAGTGGCAGACAATATTCACTGCGTCCTGCTGTGCTTGGAGTCTCGTGGGCAGAAAGTCTCCATTGCGCATGTATTCACTGTTGTCCACACTTTAAAAAACAGAACAAACCATTGATAATAACAATTTTGTTTTATCTTCTTGATGAGCACAGCTGGCAAAAAATTTAAAGAATTTATTTTTCCCACAGATTTCTGCCTGGCAATGGAAATATAGTTCAATCATTTCTTTTTCACATGTAAATTTACATTGATTGAAAAAGTATATTACTTTACTTAGTTCGTTTGTTGACTTCTTGTCTTTATTTGAAGGAACACCATCATAAAAACGATTTCATATAAGAAGCCTCTTATGATGACGACAAAAGCAAGGCAGTTTACGTCGCCCAGATCGGCGTCACCGGGGCCCCATCCTAGAGCCAGGCCTGGGATGGGTGCTCCATGGCGAGAGCCTGGTGGCCGGGTCTTGCCCCATGGGGCCCGGCCGGGCACAGCCCGAAAGAGCGACGTGGGGCCTCCCTCCCGTGGGCCCACCACCCGCAGGAGGATCCATAAGGGGCCGGTGCAGAGAGATCTGGGCGGCAGTCGACGGCAGGGGCCTCGGCGACCAGATCTCCAGACACAGAGACTAACTCTGGGGACATGGAATGTCACCTCGCTGGGGGGGAAAGAGCCTGCGCTTGTGCGGGAGGTTGAGCGATACCGACTAGATATAGTCGGCCTCACCTCCACGCACAGTTTGGGCTCTGGAACCCATCTCCTCGAGAGGGGCTGGACGCTCCACTTCTCTGGTGTTGCCCGCGGGGAGAGGCGGCGGGCTGGTGTGGGCTTGCTTATAGCCCCTCTGCTCAGCCGCCACGTGTTGGAGTTCACCTCGGTGAACGAGAGGGTCGCGTCCCTTTGCCTTCGGGTGGGGAACAGGTCTCTCACTGTTGTGGCAGCCTACGGGCCGACCAGCAGTGCAGAGTACCCGGCCTTCTTGGAGTCCTTGGGAGGGGTACTGGACAGTGCACCGACCGGGGACTCCGTTGTTCTACTGGGGGACTTCAACGCCCACGTGGGCAATGACAGTGACACCTGGAGAGGGGTGATCGGGAAGAATGGCTCTCCTCGATCTGAACCCGAGCGGTGTTCAGTTATTGGACTTCCGTGCTAGCCACGGATTGTCCATAACGAACACCATGTTCAAGCACAAGGGTGTCCATCAGTGCACATGGCACCAGGACACCCTAGGCCGGAGGTCAATGATCGACTTTGTTGTCGTGTCATCTGACCTCCGGCCGCGTGTCTTGGACACTCAGGTGAAGAGAGGGGCAGAGTTGTCAACCGATCACCACCTGGTGGTGAGTTGGATCCGCTGGCGGAGGAGGAAGCCGGACAGACTTGGCAGACCAAAGTGCATTGTGAGGGTCTGTTGGGAACGTCTAGTGGAGCCCTCTGTCAGTAGGGTTGAACTCGCACCTCCGGGAGAGCTTATCCTTCTCCCATGTCCCGGGGGAGGTTGGGGACATTGAATCCGAGTGGACCATGTTCTCCGCCTCCATTGTTGATGCGGCTGCTCGGAGCTGTGGTCGCAAGGTCTCCGGTGCCTGTCGTGGCGGCAACCCCCGAACCCGGTGGTGGACACCTGAAGTAAGGGATGCCATCAGACTGAAGAAGGAGGCCTATCAGGCCACTCTGGCTTGTGGGTCTCCGGAGGTCATCGACAGGTATCGGCAGGCCAAGCGAGCCGCGGCTCGTGCTGTCGCAGAGGCAAAAACCCGGGCCTGGGAGGAGTTCGGGGAGGCCATGGAGGAGGACTATCAGTTGGCACCAAAGAAATTCTGGCAAACCGTCCGGCGCCTCAGGAGGGGGAAGCAGTGTCTCACCAACACCGTTTACGGTGCGGGTGGAGGCCTGCTGACCTGGACTGGGGATGTCGTCGGACGGTGGAAGAAATACTTTGAGGATCTCCTTAATCCCTCAGTCACGTCTTCCGAAGAGGAAGTAGAGACCGGGGACTCGGAGGCTGGCTCATCCATCACCCAAGCTGAAGTCACTGAGGTTGTTCGCAAACTCCTCGGTGACAGGGCTCCGGGGGTGGATGAGATCCGCCCTGAGTACCTAAAGTATCTGGATGTTGTAGGACTGTCTTGGTTGACACGTCTCTGCGTGGCGGTTGACACGTCTCTGCGTGGCGGTCTGGACTGGCAGACCGGGGTGGTGGTCCCTCTGTTCAAGAAGGGGGACCAGAGGGTGTGTTCCAACTACAGAGGGAATCACACTCCTCAGCCTTCCGGGTAAGGTCCATTCCAAGGTACTGGAGAGGAGAATCCGACCGATAGTCGAACCTTGGATTCAGGAGAAGCAGAGTGGTTTTCGTCCCAGTCGTGGAACACTGGACCAGCTCTATACCCTCCATCGGGTGCTCGAGGGTTCATGGGAGTTTGCCCAACCAGTCCACATGTGCTTTGTGGATCTGGAAAAGGCTTTTGACCGTGTCCCTCGGGGTGTCCTTTGGGGGGTGCTTCGGGAGTACGGGGTCCGGGGCCCTTTGCTCAGGGCTGTCCGGTCCCTGTATGACCGGAGCAGGAGCTGTGTTCGCATTGCCGGCAGTAAGTCAGACCTGTTCCCAGTGCATGTTGGACTCCGCCAGGGCTGCCCTTTGTCACCGGTTCTGTTCATAATTTTTATGGACAGAATTTCTAGGCGCAGTCAGGGGTCAGAGGGTGTCCGGTTTGGGGACCACAGGATCTCATCTCTGCTGTTTGCAGACGATGTTGTCCTGATGGCTCCATCAAACCCGGACCTGCAACATGCACTGGGACGGTTTGCAGCCGAGTGTGAAGCGGCTGGGATGAGAATCAGCACCTCCAAGTCCGAGGCCATGGTTCTCGACCGGAAAAAGGTGGCTTGACCTCTCCAGGTGGGTGGGGAGTCCTTGCCCCAAGTGGAGGAGTTCAAGTATCTCGGGGTCTTGTTCACGAGTGAGGGAAGGATGGAGCGTGAGATCGACAGGCGGATCGGTGCAGCGGCTGCAGTGATGCAGTCGCTGCATCGGACCGTTGTGGTGAAGAGGGAGCTGAGCCGAAAGGCAAAGCTCTCTATTTACCGGTCGGTCTACGTTCCTGCCCTCACCTATGGTCATGAGCTTTGGGTAGTGACCGAAAGAACAAGATCGCGAATACAAGCGGTCAAAATGAGTTTCCTCCGCCGTGTGGCTGGGCGCTCCCTTAGAGATAAGGTGAGGAGCTCGGTCACAAGGGGGGAGCTCGGAGTAGAGCCGCTGCTCCTCCACGTCGAGAGGAGCCAGCTGAGGTGGCTCGGGCATCTGTTCCGGATGCCTCCTGGGCGCCTCCCTCGGGAGGTGTTTCAGGCATGTCCCACCGGGAAGAGGCCCCGGGGAAGACCCAGGACACGCTAGAGAGACTATGTCTCTCGGCTGGCCAGGGAACGCCTCTGGATCCCCCCGGAGGAGTTAGAGGAAGTGTCTGGGGAGAGGGAGGTATGGGAGTCCTTGCTCAGACTGCTGCCCCCGCGACCCGGCCCCGGATAAAGCGGCAGAAGATGGATGGATGGATAAGTGTGTTATTTTTCTTTGCACTAGTAATAGGCTTTTTGTTAATTTTTTGTACTCTAATAACAAAAATAGCAATGTAGACTTTCGAATAAGTTACTGACATTACTTATTATAGATACAACTAAACTAAACAACTAAAGGGTCTCATTTTGCTCTCTTTATTCTATTCCTTGCATGTTTGAACTATTATTGTACAGTAAGAATAGTGTTTTGGGGGATAATCCAGCTTTGGGGTAATTGTGTCAGTGGAATTTATTAGTTTATACATCATTTATAGTCTGTAATATATTTTCAATTGGCAGAACATCACACTTCACATGTTATCGTGAGAGACCCATTTACAGTCAATTATAATCATTAGACAATGCAATTATATCCAGTAAAAAAACATTAACAAACAGCAACTAATTGTTCTAAATAGCCGTTTTCAGCTTGAACTAATAATGTGTAACTGCATGAATGAAGGGTCACTCTATTTATAACTATTAATTCAGTGAAGTATAAACTCAAAGCGTCAACATGAGAGCGCTTGTTAGCTTGACAGCTAACAAAACAAAACTCTCTCCTCCTGTCAAAGCAACACTGATATGATAACCAAACAAACATTGAAATATTTTAACACAAAGTTCGATATGTGTCTGTCTGTTTCACAAGTGTGGCAATATTATGGTTTAAATTCCTACACAATTACACTTTATGCTTTTTGTTTGTCCGTCAAGTGACAAATGCTAACCGTGACTCAGGAAATGAACCGCAGCAAAAGATCCTCCTTTCACAAAATAACTCACCAAACCACATCCATACCTAAACACAACAATAAACTATAAGAAGTTCATACATACAAAACTATCCTAACAACAATAATAAAGATATTTTTAAAAACATTTCTTACCAAACCATAGTGCTTTCGAGCACCATCTTGGCGATTTAACCTTTCAACTTCTGCGTCGCTGTAACGTGGGATTATGGGTAATGTAGTTTCAACTGCCTGCATTGACAGTGGGCACATTTTACCAACAAAAATAATTAAATAACCCGATAATTAGATCGGATTTTGGGGGTTTCTTTAAGGGCACAGTTTTTAGGATTTCAGGATTTTTAGAGTAACTGCTGTATTTGTAAGACAAAGAACTATTCATTTTAAAATAAGTTATTTTCTACATTGTTTGGACTCTTTTTTTGTTGTTGCATAATTTAGTTGCAAATGCGTGAAAAATTGGAAATAAATCTGATTATTCACATCAGATGTACAGTTATGCAAGGCAATAACTTTTCTAATGGTAAAAAAACCAAACTATTAAAACAATGTGTTTAGTGTAATCTGAGCAAAGCAAACTTGTATTTCATCAATATATGTATGATTTTCTTGATTTTGATTTTACAGATTTGACAACAGAAGGAGCCATGCCAGTTTAGGAGAGGATAAATCTGCTTGTGTCAGTGGTGCCAGGTGAGGACTCAGGTCCACACAACCCAATCTCATACATTTGATTACCTCCATTACCACATGAAAAACTATTATGGAAAAACAGAACCTCTTCCTGGGGCAACTGCAAATGAACTGAGCTGAACCTGCAGTGATCAATAACTGGGGCAGAGAGAAGAGTTATGTGATCAGAACTGGGCAGTACTGTACTTTTATCTATTCATACAACATAATCTTGTACTGGTGTAATATTGACTCTGAAATAATGCTTGCTGATTTGACGATCGTAATAGTGATTTTTACCAATCGTTGAATTAAAAACGTAAAAGGCCAGTGAAATTTGGTCAAACAATATTGAACATGACTTTCACAGGCGTCAATGTAAATTTGGAGCAAAAATTTCGAGTGAGTTTCAAACAAACACTTGCTTTTTTCTATTCATGGGTTAGAGAGTGATGACAAATTGGGATTGTTGCCATAGCGATTACCATTTACAAATGATTTTTAATTGGGAGAAGTCCTCAAAATGGAAAAAAGCTGACACCCTTCAATACCTACTTCTCCACTGCAGTGTTGTTGCACATTAACAAATTGCAATAATATCAGAAGAGAAAATATTTAGAAAATATGTTTAATTATTTAAAATCATGTCACCACCACATAAATAAACATGGCAGAAGAACCAACAGCACATCATGAATGAGAAGGCATTTCCGTGACTCTTATGTACATATCCACAATTTACACAGATTAAAAATATAGTATTGAAGCGTAGAGGGCACCCAGCAACACTGGCGACACAGCCGTGTGAACATTCATGTAAAAAGCACAATCATTATGGAAAGAATATACCTATACTTACACGAAATAGTGAAGGGAATTTACAAAACGTCAGGACATGGACAATTAGGCAGCACATGCGATAAAGTCTCAGACATCCTTCTGTCAGTTTACAGTACGAACAATCATTTAAGGACCAGAATACAAACACTTTTTTCGGCCACATCAGTCTCGTGAATATACTCTTCAGAAAATGTCACGGATTGTATTTGATATTGCATTGATTTAAACGTTTTGTAGTGTCCAAGCATTATGTACATGCCATTCATACTGCCACTGTACGTTAGAGGGTTGTGTTCACGTTTAGGATGCGACAGTGTTAGAATTCCAGGTGGAAGACTGAAGCCCATACACAGTCAGTAATTATGGGAGATGTGTTTTTGACAGAAATAATTGATCCACGAATGTTCAACTTTATCTTCATTTGTTAAAGTTTGGCTCTGTAAATTTGCCATGTTAATTCGTACGGCTTTAGGTTCTTTCATTTGCAAACAACCACGTATTTTGGGGTTGAATAATGGCACTACTTTCTGAAGCGATCGTGAGAAGTATTTACCTTCAGTTTAATTGTGCGGAGAGAAAACGCTAAAGTTTAAAACTGCTAATTCTACCATAGAAACTGACCTGTCCTCCAGCTCAATTTCAATCTGAACTAACAGACAAACGCTGTGATGTCACGTGAACACAACCCATTCACAAAAAAACAACTATATTTTAGTTTTAATCTGTCATTCTTGGGAGTGTTTTTTCTTTGGTGGTTGTGGATATCAAATTCATCAAAAGTAAACATAACTCAGGATCACTTCAAGTATACAAAACTAAAATTTAACAGACACAAACAAAAAAGGGGTGAGATGCCACTGTTAAATAGACTTCAGTTTGAAATGGCAACACTTTGGTTACACTTTATTTGTACACTACCCTTAATACAACGTACGTACCTCATTAAGTACACTGTAACAATAATGTGATAACCCTTAGCTTCCATGTTATTACACAATCCACAAAAAGGTACTCAAAATAAAGTGTGACCAACAGTTAATCTACAAATGTAGCAAAGATTTAGATTTTAGGGTTTCATCTTTTCCCTGCGGCACTTCAACTTACACCGGAACATAAACCCCGACCGTCTTTGGTGCCTCAAATTCTCAAGTCCGTAATCCTCCATTGTGCTTTCTAAAAAAGAACTTCTTCCCGTCTGTATCCACACCTCGCTTTGCCTCAGTCTCTTTCTAGACCACGTACACGGATCAGATGAGATGACTTGGAAGAACCATCTCCCTTCACGACATGTGCTCAGCGGTGATAGTCGGAGCAAAGTTTCTCATTTAGTGTCAACAGAAACGGCGGTGCAGAAGCAGCGTAAGATTGTATTATTGTAGAAAAACTAGATCCACGTCGCGGTCAGTCGCATTGGTCCAAGGGCAGGAAAAGGGCAGGGTTCATTTCTGACCAGCAGAAATTATCTGCATGAACATTCAACGGCGTTTTAGAAGAATGAGGATTACAATATCTCGTATTGTATCGAAAGAGAAACTGAACTTTTGAATACCACCACGTTCTTAGCTCAGATGAGACACACACACACACACACACACACACACACACACACACACACACACACACACACACACACAAAGTTTGAAGAGTTTGGCTGTAGTGATAAGGCAGGTTTCAGCACAAATTCAACACCAACCTCTTAAGAGTTGGTGACCGTCGGCAAGAACTACTTTCCAGCAATGTCCACACCTCTTGTTTCCTTTGAGGAAACATTCACAGTGGAACAGATTTAGCTCTCAAAGTAATTAAGATACTTCGAAAATACTTTGTCAATGTACATTCAGCAGTGGAAGATCTCAGAAGATCTTAGTAGCACCACTGTGCCTCCCAGCAGAAAAATCACAAGTAAAAATGCGTTTTAAAAGCAGTAAATGTACAAATGGGGAGGAAAATGATTGTAGAACAAACATATGCTTTTGGAACTATATTAAAACTATTACATTGGGTTTGCTCCAGCTCCTGAGGTTAATAAAGGCAAATCTCTTTCATATATTCACCTCCACAAAAGGTCAGTCTTGCCTGTCCACTCGCAGTGCATAAAGAGTTTTCAGACAAGTTCAAACAACAAACTCACGTCTGCTGCTCACTACACTTGGTCTGCAGAATGTTGATTTTTAATTGAGGTGAGGAATTAAAACCTTCATGTGATTACTTTCAGAGAGCTGCCTGATCAGGGCCCTTTGAGAGCTTGTTTTGGGGACGGAGAAGAGATGAAATTACGCACAGTGATGGTGAAGGCTGAGAAAAATGGATCCTGCCACAGATCTTCACCTTCACGTCTTGAACCTTTCACTGTAACAGACTTCTTTTCACGCTTCACCTTTATCGACCGAGAAGAGACCCAAGTGTGCAACAGTGCAACCAGGAGGGACGGGTCGCTCTTGAAGTCTCTTTTACACTTCCACTGCTCGTCTCGAAGAAGACTAAAGTTGTGGCGCTGCATTCGTTTTACTGTGGACAATTTGGAAATGTTAAGCGAATGTGCAACACGTCTACCACAGTGTGTCGACTTACAAACGTGATGTTAGTCTCAGGGATGACGTCAGAAAGTGAAACGACATCTTCATTTCCTGATGAGTTGCCGGTCACATTTGCAGCCCCCACGGCATCCAAACTGTGACAGAAATATCAATAGTGCCAATTACAATTTGTTTTTATGCCTGCGTGCAGAATGCTCAGGTCAACGTCACCTGTGAAGAGCGATTTGTTCAAGTTCTGTGTTCTCTGATTTGTGCACTTCCACCCCAACAGACCTGGGCATAGGAGAAAGACAGATTACTACACACTCAAGTACTTCACGTGATAATGCTGTGTTCCGGTCATGAAAGTCAGGAAAACAATTACCAGTAGATTACAGTAATAAAAACAAGAAAAGTGAGGTCCATTTAAGTTAATGTATTGAACCGGACATTGTTATTATATTTCCAGTTCATAAAACAATGTATGCGGGTGAACTTTTGTTTTCATTAGCTCCATGTAGCTGTTTGCAACATTAGCATATTTATAAAGCTCAGAGGCTGCGCAGGAGCAGGTTCACACACTGGAGAGAGTAAATTAAGGTAAAATACCACAATTACTATCACTAATTTTATCTTTCACTAAATGCAGGGCGCAGCCAATTTTCAACTCAGGTTCTGAAAGTTTCTCTGAGTTTCCGAGTTGGAAGACTGTTAAAATGTACAAGTCTGAACTCTGAGGAGCCGAGCTGACAAACCGTAGGCGAGGGGACGAGGTGGTCATTCCTGTGCTTCCCACGGATGACATGGAGAGGTTTGCCTCGTCTGCAGGAGGAGGTGTTCTGGGGAGCAGATCTGGCCTGCCTGACTGCACACCTGCAGAAAAACAACATTCACCACTTGTTCTCAAGCATGTGCCTAAAACAAAGATTTGGGTGCTACTCACCAGTTTCACCTTCAGATTCAGTGCTTTTAAAATTAGGATGGGAGACTATTCTGGGGTCCATGGACTGTATGTGAGCGAGAGGCGTCGGGGCCCCCAGTGTCGGAGCCCTCCTTAGCACGCTTTGACCTCCACTTCGACTCTTCTTCGACGGAGATGATTTTACTGGAAACATAAATGACACGAGACACAATGAGCAACTTAAATACTGACCCGAGTTAGAACAGAAATGTGGTCAGCGCTTACAAGGGATTTTCCTAAAGACAGTGTTGCACATGAACTGTTGAAAACGTTCTGCGTAGAAACCCGGTCGGTGCACAGAGACAGTGTCCTGTCAAGAAAGAGCAAACAATGTTACAACGATATTAAAAAAACATTTAAATATGAACTCATATACAGCAAGTTTACAGAATCATGATTGAATGAATCAAGTCTCTATTCAGCCAAGGATCTTACCCCATCATGGACTAGTGCTTTCCAGGAGTGTTCCAGCTTCTTGATAAATCTGTGAAGCAGAAATGAATCATAATCATACATTTATAGCTGTGATAATAAACTGAACAGAGAAGTGACTCTGACCTGTAGGACTGGAGGATGTCAATGATGCCGATGTAGATAAGCAGCCTCTCTCCTTTTGAAGTTCGAGCTGGAATACCGCCCATGCTGCAACGAAAAGTCCAGAGCGACAGCACTCTGCATCATTCACCTGTTACTGTCCACTCAAACAAAGCACCGTGCAGCGCTGACTACATGTGTGAGCAGGGAAACGCTACATTTTGTATACTTAGATATGCAAGTCAGCATAATCTCTCATTCGTCCAGGGGTGTTCTATTGTAAAAAAAATTTAAAAAAAAATAATCAGAGACTGTTTGGACTCGCATCCAAAAGTCATTCTCAATCTGCGGATCTAGTCAGAGAACTTGGATATTTATCCTACTCTGATAATAGCTTGTTCTGTTAATCTATTTGTTTGGACCTTTTTAAACTTCCCCTGAAACTAATCATTTTTGTTACTCTATGGATCATAGAAATCATATTGTTAGCTGGATGCAGTTCCCGCATCACTGATGAGTCACTGAAAGACCAGGGCTGATCCTGCTCCATGGCTTCAAAACACTGGATGAACCAGTTTGTGTTGCTCAGCTTAAAATAAACAGGGAAGCTGTGCTGTCCAACAATCCTTTGTAGTTTTTCAGACAGTCCAGAGACAGAAGGGTTAGAGACTCCGTTCCTTTTCCGTTTCCCTTTTGTCTTGTCTTTGTTTTTGGCTGTTTTACACAAAGTAGCAATCAGCATGAATGTGAGATGATAATAGACTAAGGGACTAAGTGTACATAAATGGTGACAAAATCTAAATGTTAATGAACACTTGATCAGACCCAGACCTAATAAAAAAAAAAAAGGCAAAAAGAGGGCCAAACTAAGCGAACACCTGGACTAAACTGTGCCTAAATTGTGTATACACAAGATCTAGACCTGCAAAAAAGTCTGATTTAAATACATAACTAAAGAAGAACAAGGACAGTAACGTCTACCTCAGGGGTCAGCAAACATTTTGACTTCGGGTGCCACTTTGATGCTTATGTGTACAAGCTTAACATTTTAGTTTGTCATAGATTGAATTGCCAGATCTCAAATATTCATGTCCTTCAAAATAAAATAATGACAAACTCTTCCAATTTGTTCTGGTATAAAATAGCAAAAATGTTTTACACCAAAAATGGGCAGTCCTCATAATTCATTCCTAAAAACCTAGCTTTCCCACAGAATAAGCTCAATTATTTATTTTCAAAGTGCCCAATGAGATGTTTGGCTGTCTTTAGCAGTACTCTGATGACACAAAGCGCTACTTCAGTGCACAGTACAGAAGCAGCTGACAATCATCTGCTCCCAACTGTCTGCCAGTGCAAGACATCATATTTTTCTGACCCTTTTGCTGCCCGTGCCACATTCCTTTGCCTCGGTTTGCCAACCCCTGGTAAACAAACAGCTGAACTCACTGGTCTTCTGAGTCCAAGGCGCCCTTCCCTCGGGCCTCTCCCTGGATTGACTCCATCGCAGTGCAGTACAGGCTCTTCTGTATCTGGGGGCGGCGCTGATCTGGAGTCACCGCACCCTCCGACCCCCCGCTGTCTGCAGAGTAACCACGGTCTCGCTCACGGTTGGCCTGGTCCATGTTGTGGATCCCCATGAGAAGACTGTAGTCCATAATCTTAAAGCTCTGTAAAAGCTGAAAGACAAATGAAACGTGAAGAAGCAAATGCAATTCAACACAAGTTACAATTAGGTTGTCTTAATTTGTTTTGTAAGTAAAATGGTACAAGAGAACAACAAAAATCAGACCGATATGGGTAGAAATCACATAATTTAGATTAGAGTTAGGTCCGGATCCTTTTTTTTTTACAGTGGTATCAAAATCTATATCCAGCAAGTGGGTGTATTCATATCTCTGTATGTGTATGCATGTGTACATATAATTAGGCCCGAGCGCCACAAGCTGGCGAGAGGCCTATTAGTCTCGTAAGGCCGTGCGAAGCACGGCTGCGAAAGTGCGCACGAAATCGAGCGCAAAGCGCTCGCCCACTTCCAAACACTCACTAACGCACGCCTTCACTCACGCACGCCCCGTGCATACTAATTAGTAGTAGGAAAATGGAACATTACCAATGTAAACGGGCGAAGCCCGTGCAAAAGTGCGCACTAAACGAGCACTTTACATCATCCCCATATAAAGCACTCATTTGCGCTAAGTAGCTCACGAATACGTTCCCCATCTCTTGCATGTTCCGTGCATATAAGCATGTAATGCAAAAATTGAACATTATTACTGTATAGAGGGCCAAAAACACAATAATTTAATAATAACAAAATTACAATAATTTAATAATAACAAAATTAACAAAAAGTACCCGTCAGTGACCAGGGACCCACACCATGAGGAAAATGTATAGTTTATGATATTTGAAAAATGGGAAACATTGTTTTCGCATCGGAATATTATTCTTTCTTCTTCTTTCTTTCTTTCTTCTCGGGACCAACCCCCCTATTTTTCACCCAGTGAACATTGACGAAAAGTCACAAAAATTTGCACACCTCTAAAAATCGTGCCTCTCTACATTCTGGCTATTTCCCTTTTCTAAAACAAAAAAAATTGGCGCGACAGCGCCCCCAAATGTACCAAAAATGCATTGAGAGATAGGAAATGACCCAAAAAATATCTGATCGTAGAATCATAAAATTTGGCGCAGAGGTAGATGGTGACAAGAGAAGTAAAAAATATTATTACGGCAATGCCGTCCACCCAACCAAATCTCGGCCTTATTGGTTCAAAAATGGCTAAGCATGACTCGGGAGTTTTTCCAAATGTCGTACTTTTACGAACTCCTCCCAGGGCGTTGGCCCTAAAAAGCTGAAATTTAGTGAAAATGGTACTGAGGAGTGGGACATCAAAAGTTATTCAAATTACATTGATACCTCTCACGGTCTCTGAGCGGCGAAGCCACAAACTGTAGCTAGAATTTCAGAAATCTTCCAAATTTAACATTTCTGCCGTTTGCGCAGATAAAGTCCGAATTGCGTCAAATTAGAATCAGTTGTTAAACTCTTTGCCCTAAACCTACTTGAAGTGAAATTAATTAATTTGGCGCCACAGCGCCCCCTACAGATTTTATATGGAGGTTAAATGTTTAGTTTTGCAAAATTATCTGAAATTTGACACAAAACTCAATTTTGGCATCCCCATCAAAAAAGTCAATGAGACCCATGTCATAATTGTTACGGCTTTGCTGTAGCGATGACCAAAACCTCCCATGTTATTCCAATGGGGAAATCACCAGAACATGTTTACACTTTAGACTTTCACCAACTCCTCCCAGGGCGTTAGCCCTATCAACGTGAAATTTGGTGAGACTCATCTTCAGGGGTGGACCATCAAAAGTTATCCACATTTTTATTCTAAGAGTCACGGTGTCTGTGCGGCAAAGCCGCACATTTTGCCAAGAATTCAAAATAAAATTGCTTTTTGATGGTAAAACAAAGGGGAGAAGATGTGACAGCGTCACAGATTCAGCAGTAGGCGTAATAAAAGGACAATTGGGGCGCGTTACGCCCCCTCCTCTTGCGGCGTGGCGAGGGCCGATCATTGCCGCTTGCGGCTATATTTAATTATATTATTTTCTTTATCATTATTAAGCACTGTAATGTACTCTTAATCCTCATTATCATTTGAAAACTAATTGCTGCATTAATTAATACCAGTCCATACCAAGCAGTCTCTCTGTATGGTTTTGCTCAGAGCGTTGTAGTTTTCCGCCTCCATCAGAAGTCCATCGGGCAGGTCCTGAATGAAGTCCAGGTCTTTGTACGTGGGGACGGCCTTCTCTCGCTCTTTGGGGGACACGCGCCTCTTGTAGGTTGAGCCCTTCAGGTCATATTTAAGGTGCATGGGGATGATCCGAGGCAACAGGTTGTTCATCACAACAATGCGAATGTTCTTGCCTCCGGCCTGGACGCAGTAGAGTCCGTAGAATTTGGGCAACAGAGTGCGTTTGTTTTGGTTTATGTTCTGCAAAAGGAAACATTAAAGCTGTCACTCACCTTCAATCCTTCCACATAAATAAAACTGTAGATTAAAAACTGTAAAATGAGACCCACCATGAAGTATCCAGGCAGCAGCTTCTGCAGAAACTCAGCCTCTTTGTGTTGAACTGTTTTAATAATGAACTCGTCATCACTGGAGACATAGAAGAGCGACCCACTGGCGCCAGGGTTAGACAGCTCGATGAGCGGCTCATTACAGAGTGAATACTGTAACATTAAATACACAAAAACACATTAATTAAACAAATCCACAGAGCAGCAGTTAAACCGCTTCCAAAAGTACAAACCAAATAGTCATCAGGTCGAATCCCAAACAGTTCTCTGAAGTAGCGAAAGGCGATAGGAGCGTAAGTCTTGAAGCGAAAGTCGCTGTAGTGATGAGCAGGGGTTAGATTACTGCCTTCACTGTGAACAAGGAGAAAGAGGAGGAAATGCAGTAAACTACAGAAATAAAGAGTGGATGTCAACATCAAAATTCACACACCTGGGGAAGAAAATACTTTCCACCACCACAAAGTCCTGCATAAGGACGTCTCTTTCTGCCTTTTGACTTAAGCTGCCGACTGTATGTGTGATGCCCAACTGAATCGCTCCTTTGAGGGCTGAAGATGTGGTCTACAAGAGAAAAAATATATTTTATTTTTGACCCACCGACAAATGCTTCATTCTAGCATATATTATTTTCAACATAGTTGGGTTTCTCATGAGGTGAATGAGTTTCTCTCTGACCTTCTTATAAGTTGTCTCTCCTGTGGTGGTCTCAACCCCTCGGTGTCCGATGGTCTTCTTCATGCTCTGAGTTGTGGCTGAAGAGCCAGGCAACTGCATTGTGACAGGCAATGGGTTAGAATTTATTACATAAAAAAAGCATATAATAAGTTGAACTTAAATACAAGTGGTGACTGATGTTCCGATCAGTGGAGTTGACATGATTGATGTTTGCACATTAAGGCACAAGTCTTACCTCAGATGGGGCCATTTTTCTGATACTGCTGGTCCCTGAAAATGGAAGAACAATAAACGTAATATTAATTCACATTTTCTGGCCATTTACAAAATCACATCTGTTAACAGAGGTTTGAAGAAAAGCTGGTTAATTAGAGGTTATTTCCAGCTCTCCATGATGACTTTGAGGCCTAAAATAAAATGTGGGTTATGCACTGATGCTCCAGATTCATGGGCTCCCACAAGATATGGCTCTGCCTCGAGGGCTCTTAATAACACTCCAACACCCTTTTAGCATTACAGGCCCAAGTCAGATCACACAAGATTGAGTGCACACACTTTATAAGTACTGTTCAAGTTAATGTACATAAAATGTGAGAATACTGAATCACTGTAAGCTGTTCACATCTTCAGTTTCAGGACAATCTGTGGCCTACAGCCCACATCTCTCTTGACTGTGTAAAACAGCAGCACACACTGTAAATATCTATCCATGCAGCTTCTCAACACACAAGCTCACACCATGCGAGTACCTCGCTGTAAAGCTCTCCTCCAGAACTGAGTCCTAATATCTGTGGAGCATGTGACCAAATAAAATGAGCATAAAACAGTAAAGGCAACCGCATATGTCAAAGTCCAGCTTTTTCATAAAGGCAGATATGAACCAGGTGTAATGATAATAAACCTGTCACAGTGAGAAGCTGGGACACAAGTAAGAAAGCATTAATGATGCTTTGGCCTGAAGGTACAGTCCAGCAGATTTGACAAGGAATTAGACTAAACCAATTAGGTCGTCTTAGCAGTCCTGAACGACAATAGACAAACCATCTGTCCATCTCCACAACACCCACAGTCCTGTCCACTGGCCTCAATCTCAGCGGCCCAAACACAGGACAACATGTCCACTCAAGAGCGCAATACATTTAGGGTTCTTCTAAATCACATTAGAACCACGTTTTCTGTGTTTCTTATCTTACTCAGCGTACACATGAAACTAATGAATGAATTAATGTTGACTGGGGTTGAGACCAAATAAAACGTGCAGAAACAGGTCAAATTGCGTTGAAACTTTGGTTTTCCTGAATTAAAATGATTGAACGCACTTAGTTTCTCGTGAAGTGGGGGTGTACCCACACGGTGAAGAGATAACTGCGGACCGCTATTCCAGATTGGGTTAAAATACTTATAATACTGAAATCCTAAGACCAAAAAGGATCATATGTCTCACACAGATTTATGGTGATGCATTTGTTTGTATCCCCTGATACCAGAGATAAAGGAGCGCTTTAGCCAACGTGGTATATCTTATGTTGGTTAATTGCATCTGATAGTGAGATTAAATTAGGTTAGAAAGATAACATCTGTGCAAATATAACACACGTTGCTATATACTTGACTCTGAGGACTGCCTTGCTTGATTTAGTTGTTGTTTTTGTTCATTTCTATTTGTAAAAGCTAAGATGCTAACTCACGCTAGCTAACCCCGGCGGCGTTGATCGATCTGATGAAGGCACAAAAACAAATGGATAAAGACAATCTTCTACATGCTGCACATGTAAAATTAAAGTAACTAAAAATATGTGCGTTTGTGTAAAATACCTGGAGGGGCTGTCGATCCCGATTCTGTCCCCGCAGTCGCCATTATACATGATCTGTTCACATCAGCGCCCGTTAACTCAGGACTGCACAGCGCCACCTGGCGGCAGAGGCTGGGTACTCACCCCAGCCTGAAGTAATGACTTTAACTCACATCCGTTTATTGATATTTGTTTATTCTTTTTAACTACAAGAGAAGAACGTCCTACATTGTAGACCATAACAGTCATGTAGCGTGGACAGTAATAACTCGATATTTAGATGTTTGGAAACTGGTCATCCATCAGCGGCGCCTAATGACGTCACACGCAGTCCATCCCAAGCCCCCGGAAGCCAAGATGGCCGCCATTGAAGCCTATGGAGTTGCTCATTGGCGCATGGTTCCAAAAAAGTTTTTTAGTTCCGCATTACTTCCTGTATACTGGTGTATCTCCTCCCACTTTTATGACGTCATCGCCATGAGGCTTTGGCGTCGGGAGCGCGCACGTCACAGCAGCGTGAAAAACTGAGAAGAGTCAACACGGACTTTTGGAATGATTCGGCTTGAAATAGTCTGTTTACGTAACGTATAATGATGGATTGTTATATCCATCTATAAATATACATGTATCATGTTGTAAAGCTCTGATATTTAAGAGAATTATAAAGAAGTGTTAAGATAAAAAGTCTGGTTTAATGACAATAAATTACATTTAGAGGTGGAATAACGTCCTCATCATTTTCTGTAGTTTTTGGTTTGGGTATTTATTTTGTTATTAACTTTTCAGTTATTTATTTACATAATATAATTTGGCCAATATGCTTTTTTTTAATCAGATGAGAAGAAATATAAAATATAATCATCGATTCTGTTACATAATTGAGTTAAGCAGTATTTAATGATATTCAGTTTCCTTTTGTGTCATTTTTGTATCATGTCAATCTTTAATAAATACAAAACACATTTGTTTATTAATGTATTTAATGAGAATAATGAACATGAATGAACTTGTTCAATAAATGTAAATCTGTTTATAACTACAAATGATAAATTGATTTTAGCCAGTTTTAGTTGAGTTTTAAAGCTCCAATGAGTTTTAAAGCTACAATGTGGGAGTCCCTTGTGTACTGTTCATTATTATTATCATCATTAATAGAATCAGAAAATGTATTGCCATTGTCAAAGAAAAGAATTCACAAACAGTGGAACTTGCTTTGGTGATTCAGTGCGACATAAAAATATTAACAATGATAAAACAACCTGTATAAGTCAAATAGAACAAACTGAATAAGATAAGATTTTCCTTTATTGTCCACACATGAGGAAATTTCGTTGTTGCAACACAGTAGATACAGAGGAAAAGGACAGATAACTTATAGGAAGTTTAAAAAACACTCTTAATAGATCGATCTTAATAGAACTCTTATAAACAAAAACTCCTATAGACAGAACCTCTCATTTCTTAATAAGGAATGGAGGGGGAAAATAAAGATAAAGATAAAATAAGAACAGCGTAAGACAAAATAATACTAATAATAATGGTAAAATAAACACTCTTTTTACATCAGTTATATGCACATGAATGTGACATTATTGCGTTAAATACTGAATATCTCAGTATTTAACAAGACTTTGTTTCCATGGCACGCAGTCTTCTGTACTTCAGTAAACTCCTCCGTTCAGCTCCATCGTATGACTGAGAGACAAACAGAACATGTCACAGCTTTAGATTTATACAAGTCATATAACATACACTTCATATGTATTAGATTTATACAAGTCATATAACATACAATTCACATGTTTAGATTATACAAGTCACATAACATACACTTCACATGTTTAGATTATACAAGTCATATAACATACACTTCACATGTTTAGATTATACAAGTCATATAACATACACTTCACATGTTTAGATTATACAAGTCATATAACATACACTTCATATGTTTTAGATTATACAAGTCACATAACATACACTTCACATGTTTAGATTATACAAGTCATATAACATACACTTCACATGTTTTAGATTATACAAGTCACATAAAATACACTTCATATGTATTAGATTTATACAAATCATAGAACATACACTTCATATGTATTAGATTTATACAAATCATAGAACATACACTTCACATGTGACACATCAGTGGCTCTTTTGAAGAACAATTATCATTTAGTTTTTTTGGTCATAACAAAACAGACATTTTATAAATTCAAAGTACTGATTCTACACTGTTTACTTTTAGTCGAGGCAGAAGTTATTATTAAAATACCTTTTGCTTTGGAGTCGTCAGGAGTTTACTTGAGATGACTCTGTGTCTGCAGTGACCTGTAGTGACCTGCAGTGACCTGTAGTGACCTGTAGTGACCTGCAGTGACCTGCAGTGACCTGTAGTGACCTGCAGTGACCTGTAGTGACCTGTAGAGCTCTGGACAGCACAGACAGACTAAACTCACTGGTCAGCACTGAAGATGAGAAAGATACTCATTAGAACATTGATATATTATGCACATTTAACAGAGAAAAGCTGGAATATGTTATTGACAGATTTACATTTCGCTCTGTAACACAAAAGTTCCTCTTTTCACATTATTTTTTAAAGCTATAACCAAAAGTAATTTACTTATGCATAAGTTTAAACCTTAGAAGTTAGAACATATCTGACATGTTTGCTAAATCTCTACATATTCCATGGAAGTAAATCCATGACATTCCTATAGAAAACAAGCGTGTGCTTTGCTGTTTAAACACAGCACAGGTCATTATTAAATGGGTAATAAAACCTCAAATGTGGTCTCAGCCCCTGTAAGTACAGGACTGTCATTTTTACATACGTTTACATTTATATGTGTAAGATATGACCCATTTCAGCAGGTTATATTTGAATTATTGGTAGTTTTTTATAGCACATAATACAAACATAACTTTATTTCCCTTCTTTCTCTAGTTTTCCTTGATCTGTGCATAACCTCTTGTCTCTTAGAACATTAAGTAAGAGAAATAATTAGTTATTTATTTGCAAAAGTCATGAGCCGTGAGACGTGTTGTTGCATCTTTGGGTAGCTAAACTTTAGCTTACGTTAGCTCGTGTTAGCTCGTGTTAACTCGTGTTAACTGTGTAATCGTTGATTTACACTTCATATGGAACGATGTGTGAAACGTGAGGAATGACATACAAACAACTTACGTGTATCGTGGTCTCGTCACTTTCTTCTGTTTGTGTTTAGTTTCCGTCACGTGTTCTCCTGAGGCTCGTTCACGAGGGTCACGTGCGCGCTCGGTGCGCGTACACCGTTCACCGGGAGGTTAAAAATGTATTTTTTAAGTATTTTAGAAACATTTGAAGAGTGAAATTTCTTCTATTTTATTTTTAGACTAAAAACAATTTAGCATGTTTGGTAATTTTAGAGGCTGAACTCCTGAAATGGTCCGACCAAGAGGCTGCATTCTGCGAAGTGGCCACTACTCAATTTGGAGCCAGAGGCAGAGGGGGCGTGGCCTATCCAGATCATAAAATACATCCATGAGTCCATCCCGCCCGACCACGGCTGGTGCGCCCTCCGGGCAAAGGAGGCAGGGGCCTCTAAATGAAGTCTAAAGAGTGAAGTTTACAGAGACAAGTCTAATATAAAGAGTAAAGAGTAAAGAAGAAGAAGAGAGGCGAGAGGGAGGGGAGAAGAGTAAACCACATCAAACCAGACAGGTTCAACGGGGACTCTTTTGTACAAGTAGTGTGAGCGTTTATACAAATGTATATACAAATGTATATACAAATGTATATACATTTCAGGGTGTTACAAATAAGTAAAATGTTCATTCAAGGACAATGGAGCGCCCAAACCAGGCAATTGCTTAGGGCCCCTGGCTTAAAGAAGCCCCATTAAATATACTTCACCTCACTAACAGGCTTGAAAAAGTAATTGTGGATTACAGCTATCTTTTATATCTAAAAAGCACTGATAGAATAAATCCAGAGGCATTCAATGTTTTTTTAATTTCAAATACAGCTGTTTATATTTTTTACTTTACAATAATTTCATTCAGCATCTTACTTAGGAATTCAGACCAACTAAAACCTATACCAGCATAGCATTGTTTCTGTTTAAAATTTTTAAAAAAAATGAAACGATTTTATGTTTACTTTTTATTATCCACAAATGAAACACAAAATGCATAAAAAATGTAACATCTGATCCGAGTGTGAAATAGTAGTATATAGAGATGGTCTGATGAACAGACCAAGGTTAAACCATTTTCTTTCTTTATATAAATTCTGTCTCTGTAAAAGATAAATCAACTATTACACTTCTGAGTAATTTGTCAAAAGGCCCCAACCAGTAGGGTCTGAAAAGGTCATTCAAAGGTTTAGGACACCGGGCATCTTTTCTTATTCTTCTGGGCACTTGCTTTGGTGATGGCACCCATGAGAACTTTATTGAAACACTCTGCAGACGACAAACGGCAGCAGAGTCGGACAGCTGGACGTGGAGACTTTCTGGATGAACATGTAGCTTCAAACAGTTCTTTCACCTGTTAGAAATACATTAAAAAAACATTTGAATTACAGAAATTATAAATCAAACACAAATTGGCTAGGAGGGCTGAACCATTTTGAGAAAATATCTAACTGTAATTTATTAATATTGCAATTTATTAAAGGCGTAATGGACGATTTTTCGCCGATTTGAGAACTCAAGCGGAAGTGCGCATGCAGGACTAATCGGCAGTCCACGCCACGAGGAAATGAGACTCAGATTTGAGCCAAAAAATGGTCCATGCAACTTTTAATATTGCAATTTAAGTTTTAAATCAAGGATTCAATTTTAAGTGCACTTGGGACACATCCAGGAGCATTAGAAAACTGAAATGTGAACTGCTAAACAAATAGAAGAATGTATATTTCAGAACATGCCAAAGAGGTCTAAATTAACACAGAAACAACATAAAGATGGATGGATTGTTTGTATGTATCAAAAAAGAGTTATTATTCTTTTGGATGGATAGGTTAATGCTAAACTGTCGAACATTCTAGACAAAGCAATAACACCTCCAGATAAGCAGGTGACAGACCTTAAAAGCTTTTATTGTCATTGTCAGTGTACAAAATCCACAAACTATGTAATTAAGCAATTGAGAAAGGCTTCATTGTGAACCTTTAAATCATTTAAACAGACCAGGAAAGTCCCATTGAGATTCTTTTTCAAGGAGTCCTGGCCAAGACAGCAGCACAGATGAGCCACAACATAAACACATTCAAACAATCACAAGAATTTGCTCCCTAAAAACGATTTCCTTTCAACATGATTTAAACCCACATATTGGCTCTGTGCACGACCACTTCTAATTAAAAGTAAAGACCACATGATTCATTTTATGTATAGATTACTTTATTTTGTCATTTTTATTTGTTTTGCTTCTATGTTTATTAAGCCACACATGTAATATCGGCGTTAGCAGTAACCCACAAACATCTCCTTTTTAATCAAAGAAATGTGTTAGTCAAGAAGTATTTACTTCATTTGTAAAGACTTTAACATGTCAGTGACATCCACCTGTGGCTCGCTGTCTAATGTTTGCTCTTTATACATTTATTCATTTTGGAGTGACTCTGCACAAACGACATAGAGATAGAGATTATTTCATGTTGAGGGTGCAGAGTATTAAAATGCTACTTTACCCGTTTCTGTGTGAACACTTAGTACAGAAAGGTAAACTGAGTAAATAATCTAGTCATTAGTAATGTTTGAAAAGGACTGACTCACCGATTGTGGGACACAAGCACTTCTCTCTGTTGGCGACAGGTGGCAGCATTTGTTCACCACACTCTTGAGAGGAAATCCAACCAGGCTTCTGAAATAGTAGATACACAGTTTTATTTCCAGAATAAATAAACACCATAGCAAGTGGTTGAAACAGTATTGTCTATACAAAATAACTGAATTCCAAATAGGGTTGCAAAGGGGGAATATTTCAGAAAATGTCCCATGGCAAAGGGAGGGCAGAGTTAACATCAGGGCCTTTGGCTCAATGACGTGAATATTGGCCAATTCCAATACCAAGCTAATATATCAGTGCACCCCTAAATAGTGATAATATATTAATATAATATATTTTATTATAACATAATTTTTGCCCATGCATATTCATGCCATTTTAGAGTAAATATTATGCTTTTTTCCAGATATTTACTATTAAACTACAACAAATGTAGATCATCAGATCTAAAACAGCTTAATAATACAAACTGCCTTTTGAATTCTTTTTTAAAACTGCAGAACTGAGCAGCCTTGCCTTTTCAAGTTGGCATTTTACCTTGTGTTTTACCATTTACTTGTTTTTATTGTAAAAATAAAATAAAATGAAAAAGTAAAATAAACAAAAACTTACCTCTTCATGATAATCTTGTGAGTGTCGCATACGTCGCTCAGTGAGAGACTGTCCGTCTTATTATAATAAGGATCTTTGGATAAGCTTTCAAAGCACTCAAACTTAACTCCATCATCACAACAGGGAAAGTCAATGCTTTTGCTTTTACAGCTGGAGCAGAACTTATTCATCTCCTGCCTCCACTATCAAAAAGACAAACAAAATAACATTAAAATAGAACATACAAAAGAAACACTAAAAAGTAAAAACATCTCATGAGTGTTTTGTTGCTGTAGTGAATGTAGGATTTGATTTTGATAATTCATAAACACTACTTATCTATGTCCCTAGATAATAAATGACCATGTTCTAGTCAAACACAGATTTGACCAACTATACAAATGTTGCTTTATCATATAAAAAAAGCTGTTCACACACACATCAACACTGAGAAAACTAGAACTAAACCTGTACTAGACCAGGATTATTACTATGTCAACTTAATGTTCAGTATATGAAAACTGGAACATATATTGGGCTCAAGATTTAGCATGTGTACCTTTTTTTGCACTAATGGGGAAGTTTTTGCAGTCAGATAAGATTTGAGCTGTAGAGCATCAAATAAGTAACTTAATTCAGTATATGTTTGTTGTTTTTTTGGATACAGAATGTTTAGCAAATACTTTACTGGGATTCTCCTGCTTTGGTGTTATTATTGTAGTGGAATACACTTTTGTATTATTATGACAGTCCTAACTAGACCAGAACTGGGACAGGACTGGAACAGAACTAAAGCCAGTCTGCATCAGGACAAGTCAGGGCTCAAACCAGTGTGGATGCAGACTATCTTACCGATTGCTGGACACAGGGGAGAACGCCCTCCTTCTTTCTGCAGCACAGTTTGAAACCTTTTTCGAGGTGGTTGATGGACTGTGCCTGATGAGCCACAAGTTTGTAGCTCAGACCTTTCAGACACTTGGTGTTGTAGCGTGGACGCAGTTTCAGATTGCGACAAATGGACTCAACATTAGAATCGGTCGGCACTGCAAGAGGGAAGTCGAGGTCCACTTTGAGGGAAGTAGCTTGTTTCTTTTCCTTATTTCCTTTTTTTCCTTCTCTGATGTTGAGAGGAGTCACCGACGTCCTGTAAGTATGAGGCATGTGATGTGAATCATTTCCAACAAATCATGTTTGTAGAAGGGCATGCGTGTCTGTAACACATTTGGTAGGACTTCACTTAACAGCACAGAAATAGAATGGAAACAGAATAGAAACAGAGGGAGTGTGAAATTAAAGTGTAAATATGGTAATGGACCAAGATCTGGAGATGTGTTCTTCTTGACAGGTTGCCTCAGCGGTATTGAAGGATGGGTCAAATGCAGAGGACACAATTCGTTTGGGCATCAATAAAGTTACCCATAACCTTATATTGTTAACATATAATTTAATATGGTAATCTGATGAACCTTAACCCTAAGCCAATGAAAAGACTGCAAATTACCAGGAAACATTATTATTATAGGACAGTTATGAACAAAACAATTTGTGTAGCCAATTTGGTTTACATCAGATTCCACAGTTCCACAGTACGGCATTAAACTTATCTATCTCCATGGAGACAAGGTCACATTACAGAGACAAGCAGATGGGGGATCCTCCACCATACAAAATACACAATAAAAATATTCTGATGTTTTTAATGCTTTACTGTCAGGTACAATATTTGAGAGATCAAAATGTTTGTCTTCATGTGAATACATTGGTTACATTTCTCTGTAAAGTCTGAAAAGAAATGCTGCATTTCTTAATTTAGACAAGACCATGTAAATATTTCTAGGTTTTGTTCTGTTTTTGTTGTCTGTAATTAATGTCTGTCTACTTATGTCAGGGCAAAATATGTTTCCATAAAATCATATGCAGGAAAATGAGCTACAATATTATTATTATCATATAATATTTGTCCTCTTACTCGGGGCATGAGCTGGGGTCGAAGTTGAACTTGGCCTTCGGGGGCACAGGCTGCACAGGCAACTCCTCTGAGGGGTTATAGTCTGGGTTTGGAGCTGAACTGTCAAAGCATGGAAGCACTTCACTGCTATTGCGCTTACAGCAGTGGAAATGTGGAGCCTTTATGGAAAACCCCACTTTACAGAAATGCTTGATGGACTTCTCCCACTAAGGAAAACAGAAAAAACAATATTATTCATTGAAATTATATATTTTCTATGATTAAAACCAAAAAGAGGGACTTCTCAAGTATTTGGAACTAGTTTAAGCCCCGGGGAGGAGATGAATGAGGCTCAAGCCAAGGCCTGTCTGTTATGTCTGCTGCTCCGTTTATAAAAGGCTTATCGAGAAAAAGCCTCCAAAGCGTTCAAATATGCCAGGACTATCATCTCTGCAATGTCAAGAATGTATTTGTGCACTCTCTTATCGTGTCATGGATTCATAATATGAAAAGCATCAGAAATGTACAGCATTCTCACATTCACATGACAAACAAACATTGCACAGTTTGTGTACGGGACCATAATGGGACCATAATGGGTCCAGTGACAGATGTGTCCCACCGTGACCTTTCTTTGACCCTGTGCTCATGCACAACATCCAAACTGGGACAACACTTGAACAAGACACATTTTCAAATCGAGTTTGAAATCTTTGTATGGTCACAACACATGTTTAGTTGTGAACTTGGTTTATGGTTCTGATAAAGCTCAAGATCATCCTAAAACTGTTCAGGAATTCTGTCCTGTTTATGTATTTGATATTAGTAAACGCCCCTGCACCACATTTTTACAAACATTGTTGCATTTGAAAAAAACAAAAAAGCTCAAATATTTGTATTCCAACCAAGAAAGCATTTAATTTTACTGTCCATTTTTTCTTTGTGATACTTGAACATAAACTATTATTATACTATTATTATTGAATTTCCAGACATGTTTTAGCACATTTCTGATGGATTGCAAAAATATTATCAGTTAATAGTGATAACACCATAAAGTGTTGCCATTTAAATACATATTATGCTTTCCCCCAGGTATTTAGTATTAAACTAAAACAAATAGATACTAATTGTACATGTTGTTCACTATCAACCACAATATTGATCTAAAACTGCTTGAAAATAGTTTGACTCACGGCTTGTGTGGCGCAACAGAGGAGCGCTTCCTCTGTCTGGTTTTGTCCGCAGCATGTCGTAAACCAGGCCTCCAGCGTGTTCACCGCGTCGCCCTCCCGCTTGTGCACCCCGAACCCAGAAACGGGGAAGAAGGATTTTGGGTACCGCGGGCGATGATCTCCATGGAGACAGATGGAGCCTATGTTTGCGGAAGAGGGGCGAGCGAGAGGGAACTGGACGTTGTACTGTAACGCAGGGACCACGTCATGAGGGCGACCTGAACACAGTGATCCAAATGAAAATAAATGTTGATGTAAAGTTAAGCCTAAACGCCTGAGATATTTCTGTTACGGGGGATAGACCCTTCAAAAAACATGCTAAATTACAGAATGAAAGCAAAAAGTGAAGCGGAACATATTGTGATTTCAACGGAGAAACTGAGATTAGCCTCAGAATATGACAAGATATGAAAAATCAGGGCAAATGAAAACCACTCAGATGCATGAGCGTGACATCAGAGCCTGTTTTCATCAGAGCCTCACAATAGTTTTTCATTTTATCTACAGATATATTACACACTGTGCCACAATTTATACGGTGAAGCTCAAATACATCAATCCCTTTAGTGGAGACGCTGGCAAAGTGACATTTCTACTCTACATATTCAAAATGGTTGCTTATTCTTTGTGGTAAAAATGTAAAATCATTAGTGGACATATCTGATGTCAGTTAATCAGGGAAAATGTGTTATGGCCGTCTTCATTTTGACTCCAGTCGCATACAATCCATAATTTTGAACGTTCTTTTAATTTTTCTTTTAGATTCTAGTATAAAATAAAACCAAAGCCTTTAACCAACACAACAATTTGTTTGCAGCCACGTATAGGACAAAAAAAGTATAGGAAATCAAATTATGAATTCATGTATAATACAAATTTACACCTTTAGCAAACATACATTATCATACCACTGTTGTCTTAATTATATTTGAAATGAAACACTCACTTGCTCTGGGTGAAAAGCCTGGACTGGGTTCATCTGGAAGATCAAAACATTATATTATGACGGTAAGGAAGCACAAATTAAAATATATAGAGCATCACTAACTCATGGTACTCAGTGTTGATAATAAGAAGGATAGTATTTTTTTCTAATTGTTCCATTTTCCTGACACTTGCAAATATTAGTATCTAGTTTAAATACTCAATAAATCAGACTTTGTGGATGATTATCATTTATGATTATCATTTATCTTTTATTACCAACACAGAGCATTATTTAAAGTCCCATAGGACAAATTAGACTATTCAATTACCTATTTTGTAGTTACCATAATTATATTTAAGATTGTGGCTTAGTTTTCCCCAGGTTAACAATGTTGGTGAAGTGTGTCATTGTCTGCACTAGCTTTCTGTGTTGCATTGTTTTATTTGTGTTGTCTATGTGAATATGCAGCGTGTGAACATGAACGCCTGTCGTAAGTGGAAACTCCTTAAGAAGGTTTGTACAGTGGCTGTTTTTAATACTTTAGTGGGAAAAGTCTTTATCTGTAAACAAGTGTAAGAATTGAATTTGGCGGTTGACTGACGAGGTCAATTAGACATCTGACATGTCGTTATCAAATAGATTATCCTTGAAGTGCATATGACAGGTAAGAGTACACATTTCACCAAAACGTAGTGAACAAGGTTATAATTAAGGCTGTACTAAATAATGAACTTAACACTCTTAAGTGTTTTTTTTAAACCTTTCTATAAGTTATCTGTTATTTTACTTCTGTACCTACTTGAGTTGCAACACTGAAATTTCCCCATTGTGTGGACAAATAAAGGCTTATCTTATCTCTTTACCCTTAATATCCCCCAGGAACTCTGATGGGTCCAGCTCCCTCTGCAAAAAGTCCTCTGGTCGATGAGTTTCTGAGAGTTTGACAGAAAAACACCACAGTCAGTAGGTTCACATGATCAGTACATGCACATAGTAATATTTTAAAAGTCTAAGTGGCCAAATATAGTGAATCTAGTGTGTATTCTTCAGGCACCTTTCATACAACAAGGTTATAATTAAGGCTGTACTAAATGTTGTTTCCTGTTTCTCCCCAGTTTGACATGTTTGCTGACATTTCTAATGTTACTTCCTGGTTGGACATGAGCAACAGATGTGGCATAAAGAGAAGTCATTTCGCAACAGTTACCTAGCAACCATTCTGTAAACAAGAGCCAAAAAACATATACATTACAATATGATTTGCCAATTAATATGAATGATAAACAGTCTAAACAGTCAGAAAAAAGGTGTGTTCATTTTCAATGCAATGTCGCTGATTGATGACATCACAGAGGGATTCAGTTTTAGAACTCAGCTCTACTTCCTGTAAAGGTTCAACTTAAATGTTTCATTTTTCTTCACAAACTGTCAAACAAGTGTTTTCTTAAGCTTTCTTTAAGTTATCTGTTATTTTACTTCTGTACCTACTTGAGTTGCAACATTGAAATTTCCTCATTGTGTGGACAAATAAAGGCTTATCTTATCTCTTTACCCTTAAAATCCGCCAGGATCTCTGATAGGTCCATCTCCCTCTGCAAAAAGTCCTCCTCTGGTCGATGAGTTTCTGAGAGTTTGACAGAAAAACACCACAGTCAGTAGGTTCAAATGATCAGTACATGCACATAGTAATATTTTAAAGTCAAAGTGGGCAAATATAGTGAATCTAGAGTGTATTCTTCAGGCACCTTTCATGACTTGGCGGATGTCAAAGGTGACTTCACGCTGCCCTACGGGCTCATCTGGAAAAGTGCGAAGCACAGAGAAGCAACACGGTTATGTAACTATTCACTGTTTCAGCATCATGCATCAGATATGGATCAAGTGAGGGAGAAATGGAGTTTATGAGAGTTTAGCGTCAGCCACAGCAACAACAACAGACCATTCTGACTTTCTAAGCCTTTCCAGCAACTTCACACTCAGCTCCGTTTTATAGATGCAAGAATAACCACTATGCCAAGTTTGCACAGGTTTCAGCAGGCCTGTGACACAAACGGAATGAATTCATTGCTGTGCGGGCGTCTTAACTGTATGAATAGGCCATAAATGCACCGACATGTGAACCAACACAATCAGCGCTATCATTTATGTAGCTTTAGGCCATTCACTGTCTGAAAATAAAGGCAAAACAACAACACAAATCATTTCGCAGGCAATTGTCCAACAGAGATGGATAAAGTAGCCTAAACTTGTTACTTCAAAACAATATTACTCAGGTAAAAGTACAAAGTAGTTGCACAAGAAATTAGTCAAGTAAGAGTAAAAATGTATTTGGGGAAACTACTTGTCAAGTAAGACTAACTGTCCGGGCGAAGTTTAAGGATATACCACTAAAAGAATAAAAAGAAAATCATATCTGAAGTAGCGGGTGTTTAATATTGTCAACACAAAACTTTATTATTATAGAATTAAACTTTTACCCGAGTAAGTGTACTGATACTTTACGATTATTGTAGTAGTCGACTTGTCAAATGATTATTTCTATTGTACACTAGAGACTTTTAAAATAAATTATCAACCAAACAAAAGGTGAAATATGCTGACTGAAGGCTTCTAGATGGAGAACATTCACAAATAATGTGTATTATTCATGAAAATCAGAAATTGTTTATTCTTTTTGACATTTAGATTTAATAATAACTGATAATGATTTAATATTACTGTGTGTTTTAAGAGATTGTATAGTCCAGAGAATGATGACGATGATAAAAACACAGTCAAAATGTGTTGATTAATTATTGCAGCTCCAATTCAAAACAACAATAAAGCAGAAGTAAAAGTATGCCGTATAAAATGACTAAAAAGAAGGCTATTGAGTCTATGAATCACCTCTGACTATCAAAAAGTGAATCTGCAAATGTAGAGTCTGGCAACATGCCAAATAAAAAACTTTTCTAGACAAACCTTTTCTGCTCCTACACAAATAAACAATAACATCATCATCATCATAATAATAATAATTACCGCTGGATGCTGAGCCGAGGCAAACCAGAGCCAGCGCGGTGAAGGCGCAAACGCAAGCGCGGGTCGGGGCGCTCATGTCGGGGGTTGTTGCCGCTGTGGTCCCGCTGCTGTGGTCCGGACGTCCCGCACACTCCGAGTCCAGGCCAGGGCGGACAGAAGGGGGCGTGTCGTAGAGCCCCCCCTCCCGTCCCTCCCCGGGCTCTTATTGGTCCGGCCTGCGCTGCCTGTGTGCGGTGTGTGGTTGTTGTGGAGCTTCTGGAGTGAGACACAAACAGGGAGGGAGCACGCTCTTCTGCCATGACTCATACGTGCGTGATCTTTGGGAACGTGCTCGACTCAGATCTCTCCAGTGTTACAACTGTTTCAAGTAGGATTTGTGTCACAGGAACATTTGGCCCAGATGAAGTGAACTCAGCAGGGCTACAAAGAGTCTGACACGTCTAATTTTCAACTCGAAATCCCATCAAAAGTAACGTGTATGACCATAAAATGAATTAAATTAGATCATATGCTCTTCTCATTTGCTTGTCCTAGTAGAGCTAGTTTGATTTTTTTTTAAACATAATTTACTTTACAGGCAGGGGTGGGTAGAGCAGCCAAAACGTTACATAAAAGTTCAAATATTATCACAAAATTGTGCTCCAAGAAACTACTCAGGTAAAAAAGAGGAGACTAATGACTGTCTAGACTTAAAGCACATGTGACAGGTTTTCATGTTTTTCTAATTATTACTTGTGGGTTAGTCCCCGTGGTAAATATGTATTATCAAGTCGCAGTTTTTCCAAGAAAAAAGGAAAAGATAATAGTTGAAAATTGCAGGAAGAGCAGAGTTGTCAAACCGTCTGTGATGTCATCAATAAGCGACTTTTCATCAGAAATGCAGAGACAATTTACAGGCAATTGACACATTTTTCCCGACCGTTTTAACAATCATTTAACAAAATGAAGGTGTTGTCAGGTATTATTTGTCAAATCATAACTAACGTGTAATTTATATAGCTCTTGGTCCTTGTTTACATCATGGTTGCTAGGTAACAGTTGTGGAATTACCTCTGTCACATCTGCTGCTCATGTACAACCAGAACCAAAATCATCAAACTGGGGGAAAATAGGCAAAATGTAGTAACGTTTTAAGTGTATTCATGTTCACCATGTTTCAGTAAAGTGTGTAGTCAAAGCTGTCAAATGCACTTTAACATCGGACTGATAATTTGAAGTAGATTTAATGGGAAGGACTAAACTAGAACTACTATACAAAACTAGAAAAACAAGCTAATTACTGAAGAAGTGATGGAAGAAACATAAAAGTTTAAATAATTTAATATTGTCAACACGCAACATTTTTAGCTTTTAAGACTTGTGCAGTGGGAGAGGAAGAGGAACCAAAACTTTTACTCAAGGGAGCCTACTCTCCTCGACTATTACTCAAGTAGAAGTAAATTTATAGTAGTTGCAAATACTTTAATAACTAATTCTATAAATCCCTAAAAAAGGGCAATTTTGAAAACTACTCCCAAAAGTATAATTTCTTCAAAACGTGACTCAGATAAATGTAATTGCACTGCACACCTCCGCTGGATGCCTACCCCATAGTGTAAAGCACAAAATCAAACTAGTATATGTTGCTTATAATGTGTAAGAACACTGTCTTGAACACATTGTCCTGGTCACATTTGCGGAGGCGGACAGTGTGGGCCCCATGTTACAGTGGCTTTAAAGATTCCTGTGTGTCACCTGTGACCTCCAGCACTCCCTCCAGCGCTTCACAATGCACCGAAAACTACACACGACCCCAAGGAACAGCAGCAAAACAGCAGCGTTTGGACCTGGTTTGATCCCAGTTTAGTCCTGATGTAGACCTGGTTTGATCCCGGTTTAGTCCTGATGTAGACCTGGTTTGATCCCAGTTTAGTCCTGATGTAGACCTGGTTTGATCCCAGTTTAGTCCTGATGTAGACCTGGTTTAATCTAGGTTTAGTCCTGATGTAGACCTGGTTTGATCACAGTTTAGTCCTGATGTAGACCTGGTTTGATCCCAGTTTAGTCCTGATGTAGACCTGGTTTGATCCAGGTTTAGTCCTGATGTAGACCTGGTTTGATCCCAGTTTAGTCCTGATGTAGACCTGGTTTGATCCCGGTTTAGTCCTGATGTAGACCTGGTTTGATCCAGGTTTAGTCCTGATGTAGACCTGGTTTGATCCAGGTTTAGTCCTGATGTAGACCTGGTTTGATCCCGGTTTAGTCCTGATGTAGACCTGGTTTGATCCCAGTTTAGTCCTGATGTAGACCTGGTTTGATCCCGGTTTAGTCCTGATGTAGACCTGGTTTGATCACAGTTTAGTCCTGATGTAGACCTGGTTTGATCCAGGTTTAGTCCTGATGTAGACCTGGTTTGATCACAGTTTAGTCCTGATGTAGACCTGGTTTGATCCCAGTTTAGTCCTGATGTAGACCTGGTTTGATCCCGGTTTAGTCCTGATGTAGACCTGGTTTGATCCAGGTTTAGTCCTGATGTAGACCTGGTTTGATCCCAGTTTAGTCCTGATGTAGACCTGGTTTGATCCAGGTTTAGTCCTGATGTAGACATGGTTTGATCACAGTTTAGTCCTGATGTAGACCTGGTTTGATCCCGGTTTAGTCCTGATGTAGACCTGGTTTGATCCGGGTTTAGTCCTGATGTAGACCTGGTTTGATCCCAGTTTAGTCCTGACGTAGATCTGGTTTGATCCCAGTTTAGTCCTGATGTAGACCTGGTTTGATCCCAGTTTAGTCCTGATGTAGACCTGGTTTGATCCCAGTTTAGTCCTGATGTAGACCTGGTTTGATCCCAGTTTAGTCCTGATGTAGATCTGGTTTGATCCCAGTTTAGTCCTGACGTAGATCTGGTTTGATCCCAGTTTAGTCCTGATGTAGACCTGGTTTGATCCCAGTTTAGTCCTGATGTAGACCTGGTTTGATGATGTTTTAGTCATGGTCTTCATCATCATCATCATCATGTAATCCTGAGACTACTCAATTGCTCACGATGGAAAAAAGGGTCATGAGTTAAACTTTCTCAACCCTCGCCACACTTTTCAGAGAATTATGCCTTCAGTTTCTTAAGAGTTCCACATTAACTTTTCTAAAGAGCTCCACATTTACTTGTGTTTTTTGTGTGCATGTTATTGGTAGTTACACGGTGCACCTTTAAACAGCCTTCAGTTTTTAAGAGTTCCACATTAACTTTTCGGCTGTACTTCTGACTCATAACTTTCTCCCCGTTTCCCCAAACCAGTGACTAACATGTTCTGCTTTCTAATTGCTGACCATGTAAATAACGTTCAGGAGCTTTGCAAAAAAAAAAAAAAAGGATTTGTCATCCACTTTTATTTCAGTATATATCCACATAGTACACTACACAATGCCATTAATGCTGTAACATATTTTTCCTTCAATGTTTCTCAGTCAGTCTTAAGACGATAACAAAAAAGAAAGGACAAAGCGAGCAAAAATAATGATACATAGTTGAGAAGTTATGTGCATTGTGGACTTGGCCTTGGATTTCATTTAAATAGTTTGCTTAACACGAGGCTGCAGCAAAGACATGGAGAGAAAAAGACTTGTTTCTATAGATGACAGAATCTGAAACCCGCGATAACAGCACAAAACACACGAGTGAACCCAAAACCACAGCCAAGATACTACGATACTTCAGCAAGAAATAGTGGCAGCAGGCTGAGCTCTTGTGTACAATATAAATAAATCTAAAGGTGGATTTCAGATTTTAGAATATAAATATGCCATTTCTACCAGATGCGACAGATTTGACCACTTATTTCATCGTACTTTTATGAGAACTACAGTATGCCAGAGGAAAATCCATGATCATTTATTATTTATCAGTGATTGACCCATGAAATCACCTTTTTAGAACAAATCTGCACATTAAAGACTGTAATGATCTAATCTGAAATTTTTAGTGGTGGGCAATATTGACAAAAATGGTGTAAATCCAACATAAATGTGCTAAATGTCTTCAATATGTTTGCTGAGGTTTAATAGAAAGACAACTGTGCAATGTCTGCAAAATTAATCGCAGAAGTGCAGGAATATCACTTTTAATAATAAAAATCAAGTTTACAACAAAGTTTTTTCATTTTTTTCTTTTTAAATCTGCAATGTTTAACTATAAATGATATACTCAATATTAAAAGGTTGCTTCAAATCAACATTAACAATGGAATGATGTTATAAAATGTTGTCATGCCATCTGAAAACCTGGCAATAAACATAAAAATAAGCTGCAACCTTCTCAAAAAGCAAGGGTTTTCCAATTCGAATACCGGTATATATTTATTGTGAGTAGACATATGTACAATGTAGGCCTATGACAGGTATACAAAATCAAATATACGGGCCTATATACATTATTTTCATATCTATTTCAAAACTGCTGATAAGAAAATATCTCCGTTTGAACTGCTTTGCTTTGTGTTTAGAAAAATAGAGGTGTTTTCTAGAGCGAGTTTGGCTGCTGCTGCTGCTCGGTGTCGGTGGCGAACAGCTCGCGGTACAGCGGCGGGAACAGCGAGTGCGCCGTGTGCGGGTGGCGCAGACTGAACCAGTGCAGCTTCTCCGTGTGAAGGCTGCAGAGAAATCGCAGCCGCGCCATCCTCTGGTTCAACTGCAGAACACACGCAGAGGGGAGAGAAAGTTACTGACGCCGTCTTTAACCAGAGATGCAGTTTGAAGCGGCACAGTTTCAGTCACCATGGAAATAGTAACATAGGTGTGCCGTACTCACATTTACATGAGTTACATTTACTCAGAGTTACATTTACTCAGAGTTTCATTTACTCAGAGTTACATTTACTCAGCGTTACATTCACTCAGTTACATTCACTCAGAGTTACATTTACTCAGAGTTACATTCACTCAGAGTTACATTTACTCAGAGTTACATTTACTCAGAGTTTCATTTACTCAGAGTTACATTTACTCAGAGTTACATTTACTCAGAGTTTCATTTACTCAGAGTTACATTTACTCAGAGTTACATTCACTCAGAGTTACATTTACTCAGTTACATTTACTCAGAGTTACATTCACTCAGAGTTACATTTACTCAGAGTTTCATTCACTCAGAGTTACATTTACTCAGAGTTACATTTACTCAGAGTTACATTCACTCAGAGTTACATTTACTCAGAGTTACATTCACTCAGAGTTACATTTACTCAGAGTTTCATTCACTCAGAGTTACATTTACTCAGAGTTACATTTAATCAGAGTTACATTTACTCAGTTACATTCACTCAGAGTTACATTCACTCAGAGTTACATTTACTCAGTTACATTCACTCAGAGTTACATTTACTCAGAGTTACATTTACTCAGAGTTACATTCACTCAGAGTTACATTTACTCAGAGTTACATTTACTCAGTTACATTCACTCAGAGTTACATTTACTCAGAGTTACATTTACTCAGAGTTACATTTACTCAGAGTTACATTCACTCAGAGTTACATTTACTCAGCGTTACATTCACTCAGTTACATTCACTCAGAGTTACATTTACTCAGTTACATTCACTCAGAGTTACATTTACTCAGCGTTACATTCACTCAGAGTTACATTTACTCAGCTACATTTACTTGAGTAACCTTTTCAAGGAAGTGTACTTCTTGGAGTGACTTTCTGACACTATACTTTTACTACTACTGGAGTCATATTATTATTGAAGTAACAGTACGCTTATGTAAGTGTTATTCATCCCATCATCGTTCATCTTTATGTTGACAATATGACATTTATTTAACATTTGAGTTTTTCGCGCCGCTCATTCAGATATGATTTTGTTTTGTGTCTATATTTGAAAGTATATTTTGTGCCTTATTGAATTTTGTATTGCTCCAATGATGTAAACTCCCGATTATAAATCAGAGGTGACGTCCAGACATGATGACGTACTCTCATTTGAGAAATACTTTTTTACTCTTACTTATTATTATTATTTGACTCTCAGTAATTTCTTGGACCACTACTTTACTTCTGTTTGAGTACAATACACAGTACAGCATTAAACCTATCCCCATGGACACAAGCAGGTGACGCCATAAGGCCAAGTTACAGGTCAGATCTGTGGAGAAGCAAGCTGCTCAAAGAAGGATCCATGTGTTTCAAGGTATTATAGAAACATAAACATACAATTGACAGTGTTGGGAAAAACTAAATATTTGTACTGAAAATAATACTAGCTACTCTTTCGTTTGGTGGTGTTCAGAATACAGTTACTTTCCTAAAATCAGAGGAATACATTGGGGTATTTGATCATACAATTCAGGTCTTCAAACTACACAGTAATAGTAAGACAAAACATAAAACATAGATTACATATTTGATCAGTGATGAATAATGTGTGTAAGAAATGGAACAACAAACACAAAGATGTTTTAATCCTAGACACAGACATCACAGATCAATAACAATTCGTTTTTGGTCTTGGTCTTGGACACATCTGCGTAGCTTTGCAAACTAAACATATGTGTGCAGACAGTTGTACCTTCTGCATCAAACTCTCCTGGTTGTCTCGCTGTAAAATAGTGGTCAGACCCAGTTCGATGCCTCTCTGCACTCGCTGCACTCGAGCTCTGTCCTCCAAACATGGACGATCTGCACACATCAGATACAACAGAGCATTGTAATAGACACAAACAATGTTACACCGTTTGTACTTAATATATTTATGCTTTTCATTTTGTCATAAAAGAGAAAAGTGGATTTAAGTTTGTAGGTTCTACATTGAGCCACTAGAGGGCGCAGTGTATTTGTAATTTTACAAAGAGCAGTGAACTTAAACCAGTCACCATTGCCTTTGATATGTTTAGTGTCATTTACATTATGTCACATTAATAACAGGTATAGACACAATATTTATGTTTTGTTTTTTTACTAAACCCTTGTGCAGAAACACACAGCTTAATACAGTAAACAAACAAACAAACAAACATAAAAAGAAACCCAAGTACATGAGAACACAAACATGAAACAGAAAAAATATTTACGTAAACAAATACAAATAATAACGTAATGAAAGCTCAATCACCATTCATAAGGCGCTGGTACAGCTGGCAGCCCGGTGTAAACGCTCTCTCTTCTTTCTCACACTTATTGTGCTTTATCTCCTATATTTTGTAAATATAATTAGTATATTTTTTCTATTTTACTGTACGATAGGGACACGAGCTGGAATAGTTTTTTTAATTCAACTGTTTTTGACTTTTTTCGGCTGGATTTGAGCGTTTTTCGTTGCGTTCGTTGTGTTGTTGTGACGTGAGCTAGCTCCGAGCGAGCCCACCAGCCCCCCCCCGCGCCCTCCGGCCGCGCTAAAGTACGGCGTGTCGTCGGTACACGTTTATATACACGTTTATATGAAAGAGGAACTTCACGAACGATCGGGACACGCACTGGAATCGCTTTAAATTAACTTGTTTTGACTTTATTCGGCTGGATTGAGTGTTTTCGTCGTGTCGTTGTGATGTGTTTTGGCTCTGAGTCCCCCGGCTCCGGCCCCGCCCCCCGGCTCCGGCCCCGCCCCCCGGCCGGCGCCGTACCGCGTTTACATAAAGCCGGTTGGTCTCTGACACGATAAAACGTCTGGAGTCTGAGGAAAAAGCCGGTCTGGTCTCTGAAACAACAACAACACAACAACAACAATACCTCGTGGACTTGGATGCCAACTGCCATAAAAAACAACAACGACAACAGTTTGGATATTACGGCAACATAGAGGAACGCCTCGGTCCGTATGACGGGGAAGAAGAAGAGGAGGCGTGACCTGGTCGGTGACGATATGAACAGCGGGGAGGACTCCCCTGGAGCCACTGATCCTGTGCAGCGTAGGGCGTCTTCTTGCTCGTCTATGGAGGGCTCTCTCAGTGAGGAGCAGGGCGGGGGGGTTGCAGATGTCGGGGATGTGAGTTCAGAGTGTAAGGTGTTCATAAAGCTCGCGCAGGATAATGCGTCCTTTAAGGGGTGGGATCCGATGGCGTTGACAAGGAGCCTGACTGTAGCTGTGGGAGTGGTCAAGCATGCGAGTGTCCTTAGGGATGGCGTGTGCAAGGACGTGGCTCAGCAAAGGAAGGCGATTGAGGCTAAGTGTCTGGGGGGGAAGGACATTCTTGTGTCTGATGCTGTAAGAGGCACGGTCAGGGGAGTTATAGTAGGCGTCCCTACGACGACATCTGTGGATGACATAGAGGAGAATTTGACTGGAGCTAAGGTGGTGGATGCTAGGCGGTTGAAGATGACCCGGGATGGGGTAAGGTGTGACAGCCTGTCGATAATGATTAGATTTGAAGGTGGGATCCTGCCTCGTGTGGTGTGCGTTGGGTACATGCGCTATGGCGTACGCCCATATGTTCTGCCGCCCCTGCGTTGCTTCAAGTGCCAGCGCTTTGGGCATATTGCAGCGGTCTGTAGAGGGAAGCAGAAGTGTGGTAAATGTGCAGGAGACCACGAGTATGGGAAGTGTGACGAAGGAGCAAAACTCAAGTGCTGTAACTGTGGGGGAGAGCATAGCTCTGCCTACGGGGGATGCGTGTTCAGCAAGAGGGCTGCTGAGGTGCAAAAAGTTAGAGCCTCTCAAGGCATATCCTACGCGGATGCGGTCAAGAAGGTGTCTGGTAGTCAGGTGACGGTGGATGCAGTGGGGGCTGCCAGTGCTGCTGGTGTCCTAGGCGACAGGGGAGGGGGCAGCGTTGCCCGCGGCCAGGGGGAGGTCCCCACTGGGATGCCTGTGAGTGTGGCTTCCACGGGCAGAGGCCCTGTGGGTGCGGAGGATGTACTGGTTGTGAAGAGGAAAGATTTCTTCCTCTTTATAGTGGAAGTGATTAACTGTACTGGGCAAACCAAGAAGAGATCCGAAAAGACTAAGATCATCGCTAAGGCTGCAGGGAAGTACTTTGGAGCTGGGGGCCCCGAGTGGACGGAGATAGAGGATGCGCTGCGGGAGGGCGCCCTGCCCCATTCTGGCAGTGGGAGTGGGGGGGCTCCCGATGCGCCGTCAGGTTCCGGGGGCTCATAATGGCGGTGGTTGTCTTGCAATGGAATGCGCGTAGTCTTCGTGCTAATGGCCAGGAATTTAAGCATTTTGTCTCTACCTTGTTGAACAAGCCTCACGTTATGTGCGTGCAGGAGACTTGGTTACGACCTAGGTGGGGTTTTGGGATACAAGGGTATGTGTGTGTTAGGAATGATAGGGAGCAGGGTAGAGGCAGAGGTGTGGCTGTGTTTGTCCGAGATGACCTAAATTACGTTGTTGTCAGTGTGAGTAAAGCGCCGGAGGCCCTGGCGGTGAGGGTCTGGCTGGGTGGTGAAGCTGTTACTGTGGTTAACCTTTATAATCCGTGTGGTGAGTTAACGTTAGAGTCCTTACATAGTATCGGTAAGGATGTTCGGGGAAAGGCCGTGTGGTGTGGGGATTTTAATGCGCATAGCGCTTTGTGGGGCGGTAGTGGTACCGATAGGTATGGGCAGGTGGTAGAGGGTTTTATCAATCAAAGGGAGTTGGTTTGTCTGAATGATGGGGGTGGGACCCGCTATGATATGGGGACCGGTGCGGAAAGTGCAATAGATCTTACGCTTGTGTCCAAGGAGTTAGCTGGTGTTTGTAGTTGGGAGGTTCTTGGTAATCTTTCTTTTGGTAGCGATCACTATCTAGTCCGCACCGTGATTGGCTTTGGGAGCTGTGTGGTCAGGGGGACGAGGATCCAGAGGTGGCAGTTGGCAAGGGCGAACTGGGGGGCTTTCCTGAGGAAAGC
This sequence comes from Eucyclogobius newberryi, assembly GCF_026437365.1. Taxonomy (NCBI): domain Eukaryota; kingdom Metazoa; phylum Chordata; class Actinopteri; order Gobiiformes; family Gobiidae; genus Eucyclogobius; species Eucyclogobius newberryi. The sequence goes on along the minus strand of NW_027315945.1, from coordinate 29,425,881 downwards.
TGATGATGGTTCTAGGGTTCTGCAGGAAGGAGGATTGACTCAGGTGGATGATCTCAATAGTGCAATTGTCTCGCTCATCACGCAGTCAGCGGTAGGCACGATTCCTGAGAGTGGTGGTAGTGGACATAGGAAGCGGGTGCCGTGGTGGACTGAAGCATGTGGTCATGCTGTTAGGGTGAGAAATGCGGCGTTTCGCCGGCTAAGGGTTGCCCACACTGAGGGTGCCCTCATTGACTACAAGAGGGCCCGCGCTGTTGTGCGGAAAACTGTGAGAACGGCCAAGAGTGCCTATTGGAGGCGGTATTGTTCCAAAATTGGGAGAGAAACGCGTCTCGGGGATGTTTGGGGGATGATTAAGCGGATGCATGGGGTTGAGCGCCGTCATGGGACCCCGGTCCTAATACTGAATGGTGTTGAAGCAGTCAGCAACGTTGACAAAGCTGAACTGTTGGCCAGCACCTTTGTGTCGGTGCACAGCTCTGACAATCTCTCACCTGCGGAAAGGCACTACAGGGAGAGTACTTTGGCCCAGAATTCTGAGCTGATTGGGCACCAGCCTTCGACTCAAGATGACCTTGACCTTCCGTTTAGTTTGTTTGAGCTAAGGAGAGCACTTTCTAAGGCGAAACAGACAGCCCCGGGTAAAGATGAGGTGTGCTATGACATGCTCTCTCATTTGACTGATGACACGCTTGGGCTAGTCCTGGGTCTTTTCAACCGTGTTTGGGATTCAGGTTGTGTTCCATCTGCGTGGAAACAGTCTACGGTGGTGCCGGTTCTGAAGCCGGGTAGGCCAGCGTCTGACCCTTCAAGTTATAGGCCGATTGCCTTGACGTCGCAGCTCGGGAAAACGATGGAGCGCATGGTTACCGAGCGGTTGGATTACTTCTTGGAGAGTCAGGGTTTGCTTCCCGCGCACCAGAGTGGTTTCCGTAGGGGCAGGAACACCATGGATTCCGTGTTGTGTTTGGAATCTGATATCCAGCTGGCCAGGGCTCAGAAAGAAAAGGTTATTGCGGTGCTCTTTGATGTGGAGAAGGCGTACGATATGGTTTGAAAGGATGGGCTCCTCATTAAGCTGCGGAAGTGTGGTGTGAAGGGTAAACTGTTTAACTGGGTCCGGAGCTTTCTGTCTGGCCGGCGTATCCAAACCAGAGTGGGCGCTGCTTACTCTGGGGTCTATGGGGTGGAGAATGGGATCCCGCAGGGGAGTGTGTGTAGCCCTATCTTGTTCAATGTTATGATTAAGGACATCTTTGACGACGTGGATGGGTCTGTTGGGAGGAGCCTTTATGCTGACGATGGCGCTCTATGGGTGAGAGGGAGGAATCTCCGGTTTTACGAGGCGAAACTGCAAAGGACAATACAGCAGGTGGAGCAGTGGACCCTGAAGTGGGGGTTTAAACTGTCCGTACGGAAGTCTCAAGTGATCTGTTTCTTCAATGGGCATAGGGACGTCTCCCTTCGACTGCATGGGCAGGTGCTCGAACAGGTCAGGGAGGTGAGGTTCTTGGGGGTCACCTTTGACGAGAGGCTTAGTTGGCGTCGGCACATTGATGAGGTCAGTGGTAAATGCAAAAGGGTGAATAACTTGCTTCGTTGTCTATCCGGCCAGGACTGGGGGGCCAGCAGAAGGTCGCTCCTGGGTATTTATCGGGCCGTCATGAGGGCGGCTATTGATTATGGCTGTATAGCCTACATGTCTGCGGCTGAGACTAACTTAAAGAAGCTTGATGTGGAGCAAGCCCAGGCCTTGCGCATCTGCTGTAGGGCTTTTAGGACCTCCCCTGTCTCGGCGCTGCAGGTTGAGTTGGGGGAATTGCCGTTACGGCTCCGGAGGCTAGAACTTCTGTTGGCTTACTGGGTGAATGTGCAAGGTCATACGAGCTCTCACCCGGTGAGGGACTTTCTCAGGGTTGATGGGGGGCAGAGTGAGGCTGACGGTATGGTTTTCAGCCAGGTAGGAAATGCGAAGGCGCGGCTTGCGGGGGTTGGTGATCTGCGTGTGAGCCCGTCGGTGGCTTTGTCTGCTATAGCTCCGTGGAAGTTTGTCCCGGCTCCTGTTGATGTTAGCTTGCATGGCAAGCTTAGAGGAGTCGCTGGGAGGGCACCGCAGTTTGCCGTTCAAGCGCTCATCGATAAGCACTCAGGTGATGTGTTTATTTATACCGACGGGTCTAGGGATCCTGAGAGTGGGCGTACTGGCGCCGCTTATTTTGTGCCTGACCTGGGGCTAGCGGTCAAGAAGAGGTTGACAGATCGCCTTTCTGTTTTCACGTCGGAACTTATAGCGATACGGTTGGCGTTGGAATGGGCGGAATCTGCTTTGCAGTGTTGCGGCATTGTGGTGGCCTCTGACAGCCTTTCTGCATTGCAAAGCATTAAATCTGGGAAATCGGATTGCAGACAGGATGTGTTGAATGGCATCTTCTGTCTGATGCTCTCCCTGTCCAGGAAGGATGTGAGGGTTTCCTTCATTTGGGTCCCTGCGCATGTGGGGGTGGATGGTAACGAAATGGCTGATGCACTGGCTAAACGTTCCCTTCGGCGGCCATCAATTGATGTGGCGGTTGAGCTGGGCAAGTCTGAAATCAAGCCCGTTATCAAGAGTCATGTGGTCGGCCTTTGGCAGGAATTTTGGAGCCACTGTGTTACTGGACGGCATCTCTATCACATACAGGGTAGTGTGGGTCCTTGCGGGTCTATGGGCAGGAACGCGTGGGAGGAAAGGGCCTTCGCCCGCATGAGGATTGGCCATACTGGACTCAATTGGTCACTGAGTAGGATAGGCAAACATCCGACCGGTCTGTGTGGTCACTGTCGGGTGCCAGAGACTGTCGAGCATGTGCTGATTTGCTGTGAGGCTTATGATAGGGAAAGGGCCGGGTTGGCCTTGTGGTTTCGGAATAATGGGCGGGAGTTCAATCTGCGGAACGTTCTGGCGATCCAGTCACAGGGTTTGTGTCAGGCTGTGGTTGCTTACTTATGTAGCACAGGGCTGGGTAAACGTTTATAGAGGTGGGGGGTGTTGGAGACTGAGCCGAGGATGAGGAGCAAGAGGATGTTCTAACGCGCTTGGACTTCATGGGCCTAGAAACGCCAAAGTGATGGAAGAAGGACTTCTAAAGGATAAAACGACAAAGACGTCCCATGACCTCATGGGCTTTGTAAAACAACAAAGATGTCCCATGATCTCATGGGCTTTGTACTTCCAAAGCACAGAACGTCAAAGAGGGCGAGGAAGGTAAAGAAGAGTCTCCCTGGAATGAAGCCGGTTGGTCTCTGACACAACAACTATTCTAGTCACAAAAACACATCATGACCTCATGGGCTTTGTAACGCCAAAGCAATGGGAGGAGTACTTTTACGGACTACGACAGAGTCTGAGGACTACGAAACGTCTGAGGAATAAAGTCTGGCGGTAATGCAACACTCGGATGCCAACCGCCATAAAACAACAACAACAACAACAACAACAACAACAACACAACAACTATTCTAGTCACAAAAACACATCATGACCTCATGGGCTTTGTAACGCCAAAGCAATGGGAAGAGTACTTTTACGGACTACGACAGAGTCTGAGGACTACGAAACGTCTGAGGAATAAAGTCTGGCGGTAATGCAACACTCGGATGCCAACCGCCATAAAACAACAACAGCAACAACAACAACAAAGGAGGAACTCATGAAACTGCGGACAACAGTCGTCTTACCCGGAGATCGTCACGTTATCCCGGCGGACATCCTAAGGAAAACGCAACGAGGCAGACGGGCTGGACGTAAACTCCGAGAGAAGAGAGGGACAAACAGGAAGTCGGTTCCCGCCGTAGTCATGGGTAACGTGAGGTCCCTTCAAAATAAAATGACGGAAATAGCGAGCCTCATGCGGTCCCAGAGGATTTATAGGGACAGCAGCGTCTTGATTTTCACAGAGACCTGGTTAACAGCAGAAATGCCAGACTCTATTGTAGGTTTGGACAATTTTCATCTGCTGCGGGCGGACAGAACGAAAGACTGCTTGAAGAAAAGAGGAGGCGGTCTGGCGGTGTATGTGAACACGAGCTGGTCCAAACCCGAACACTGCACAGTGAGGGAGCAGCTATGTAACAAGGATATTGAACTATTGGCTATTGGCATGAGGCCATACTATCTGCCCCGGGAGTTCTCACATGTGATTTTGATCGCAGTCTATGTGGCCCCGTCTGCCAATGCTGAAGATGCTTGTGAAGCACTGCTCTCCTGCACTTGTAGGCTGCAAACACAGCATCCACAGGCTCTCTTCCTCATCTCTGGTGACTTTAACCACGCTTCTCCCTCTTCTGTTCTACCAACATACACCCAGTATGTTACCTGCCCCACCAGAGAGAATAGAACATTGGACTTGTTTTTTGCCAACACCAAGGAGGCTTATTCTTCTTCCCCCCTCCCTCCCCTGGGCAGCTCGGACCACAACCTTGTACATCTGAGGCCTGTGTATGAACCCATCGTGCGCAGGCAGCCTGTGGTGTCCCGTGAGGTGAGGATGTGGTCTGCTGAGAGCGAGGAGGCTCTGAGGGACTGCTTCAGCACCACTGTCTGGACTGAGCTTTATGACCCACATGGGGAGGACATCAACACCATCACAGAGTGCATCACGGACTACATCAACTTCTGTTTTGAGAACATTGTTCCCTCCCGGACGGTGCGGTGTTTTCCAAACAACAAGCCATGGATTAACCGTGAACTGAAGGCTCTGCTGAAGGAGAAGAAGAGAGCCTTCAGGTCAGGGAACAAGGAGGAGCTGAGGACTGTGCAGAAGGAGCTGAGGAGGAAGATCAGGCAGGCTGAGGCCGGCTACAAGAGGAGGATGGAGGAGCAGCTGCAGCAAAAGAACATTCAGGGAGTGTGGAGGAGCCTGAAAACCATCTTGGGCTTCAAAATCCCCCCTGCCCAGACAGAGGGGGATCTACAGTGGGTGAATGATTTAAATGCTCACTTCTTGAGGTTTGATCGGTCACCCGCCCCTCCCCCTGCACAGCTGCATGCTCCCTCTTCCACAGCTGGACAATGCCCTGCATCTGTTCCTCTTCGCTTATCTGCCCCGGACCATCGGCTCCCCACTTCGCCTGGACTCACCCATCCCCCCAGCACACAGTCCCCCTGCCAACCACTGACTGTCACAGCAGCACAGGTGAGGAGTGAGCTGAAGGGGATTAAAGTGAGGATGGCAGCAGGACCTGATGGCATCAGCCCCAGGCTCCTTAAGTCCTGCGCAGATGAACTGTGTGGAGTTATGGAGCATGTCTTCAACATGAGCCTGAAGCTGAGGGTGGTACCACAGGTCTGGAAGACCTCCTGTCTGGTACCTGTGCCTAAGACACCGCGCCCCAAAGACCTCAACAGCTTCAGGCCAGTGGCTCTCATGTCCCACCTGATGAAGACACTGGAGCGGCTAGTCCTGGACCACCTCCGCTCCACCGTGAGCTCAGCCATGGACCCGCTGCAGTTTGCATATCGGTCTGGCATCGGAGTGGAGGACGCCGTCATCTCCCTGCTGCACCGCTCTCTCTCTCACCTGGAAAAGCCTGGCAGCTCTGTGAGGATTCTGTTCTTCGATCTTTCCAGCGCCTTCAACACCATCCAGCCGCTGCTCCTGAGGGACAAGCTGGAGACGGCTGGTGTGGAGTATGACCTGGCAGAGTGGATCCTGGACTACCTCACAGACCGACCCCAGTTTGTGAGAGCCCGGAACTGTGTGTCTGACACTCGGACCTGCAGTGTGGGGGCGCCCCAGGGCACTGTCCTCGCGCCCTTTCTCTTCACTCTTTACACTGCAGACTTCAGACATGACACGGACAGCTGTGTCCTGCAGAAGTTCTCTGACGACTCTGCCATCATCGGACTCATCACGGACGACGATGATGCGGAGTACAGAGGACTGGCGCAGGACTTTGTGGACTGGTGTCAGCGGAACCACCTCCTCATCAACGCGGGGAAGACCAAGGAGATGGTGGTGGACTTCCGCAGACGCCACCCCACTGCCCCCTCACCAGTGAACATCCAGGGACGGGACATTGAGAGAGTGGACTCATACAAGTACCTGGGTGTTCATCTGAACCACAAACTGGACTGGACTCATAACACAGACGCACTGTACAGGAAGAGCCAGAGTCGGCTCTACCTCCTGAGGAGACTCAGGTCTTTTGGAGTGACAGGGCCACTCCTGAAGACCTTCTACGACTCTGTGGTGGCATCAGCCCTCCTGTACGGTGTGGCCTGCTGGAGCAGCAGCATCACAGAGAGGGAGAGGAGGAAGCTGGACAGAGTCATCAAGAAGTCCAGCTCCGTCCTGGGCTGTGCTCTGGACTCGGTGCAGGAGGTGGGGGACAGGAGGGTCCTGGCTAGATTCACATCTATGCTGGACCATGAGTGTCACCCCCTGCAGGACACTCTCCGCTCTGGAGAGCAGCTTCAGTGAGAGACTGATCCACCCTCGATGTGCGAAGGAAAGGTTCCGTAGGTCTTTCCTTCCTGCTGCTGTCAGACTTTATAACAAAAACTGTTAGTACTGAACACTCGCAATAATGACCTAACCATGTGCAATTCTGTCATATGTGCAATTGCTGTTGGAATTCATGTGCAATTTATGTGCAACCTATGTGCTGTCGTGACACATATTCATGTGCAATTACTGTCGTGATCACATGCAATGGTATTTATGTATTTATTTATTTGTCTATGGGAGTTTTTATTTATTTATAGGAGATCTTCTACTGAAAGTGTTTTTCAGACTTCCTATAAGTGATCTGTTCTTCTGTATCTACCTCTGTATCTACCTGCGTTGCACCAATGAAATTTCCCCATGTGAGACAATAAAGGAATATCTTATCTTATCTTATATCTTATATCTTATATCTTATTCCCAATATCACAAATACTGAAAGTTCTAACATTAATAGAACACAATCATGAAAAGTAAATGTAAAACTGTAAAGAAAATAAAAATACAGAATGTGGTATTTCTGGAAGCACGAAGAAATACTAAAGTTCATTTCTACCTCTGCAAATACTAAACTAGTAAATTAAGAAGGCCTACTTATGAAACAACCTGAATATTTTATATTATATTACTGTTTTTTATGTTTCATGACCAATTCATTGTTTGACAGGAATTAAAAGCAAAAGTAAATCTGCAAAACCGCATCTAGTATCAATTCAAGTCTACAATAAAAAAAGTTTTGTTTGTTGTTTTTATTCAATTTTACTTATTTATTGCTATTTAATAATTGTATGTTCTGGTTCTGATTCTGTTGGTATGTTCTGGGTCTGTTAATAAAATGTGCCATATAAATAAAGTTAATTTGAATATTGAATGAGCTTGAAATCAGCACGGGACGAGACGGTCTGAAGTGAGTGAACTAAAACCAAAAGTACCGCCAACCTGTTTGGAAAAGCACATTTTGAAGAGCTCCAGTTTTCATATTGCGGTCTGACGGTGACGTACCTGCGCTGATGAGCACTAACGCGCTGAAGAGGGCGAGCTGCTGCTCAGTGAGTTTCAGCGCGCACAGACTCTGAGCAAACTCGAACACGGCCAAGATCAGGTCACCGCAAGCTGCAAACGAGACACGTTACAACAACCCAATTACAGCACAGTATCAGAGGCCTGAGCATCATGTGACGGGCTCATCACCTTCAAATGCCACGCCAAAAGTATGAAGTCTGGCATGGAGGCGACTGGAGGCCAAATTAAGCAGACCAAAAAGCATATTTCCAATGATTAACTGACATCAGACTTGAATGCAAATGGATTTTGGGCTCCTTATCAAAATGTTAGGGACAATGTTGAATTTCCAGGGTAGAAATGTCAGTTTAATTGCTGTTCTATTACAAAGGATGGGCTGGAAAAATCTTACAGAGGTCAAACAAAAAGTATAATCTTTGTTAAAGTGATATGTCTGAGGACAAAATGAATTGTGGGCTTTACATTACATTTCTAAGTAAGAGTAGGGTCGTGTATATAGGGTTCGGTATCAATAAACAAATAAGGTCGAATACAAAAGTACATTTGTTTAAACCAGGCTCTGATGTCACTCACATGTCTCTAAATCACATTCTGTCCACTTTTGCCTCCCGTTGCCTTCATTCCAGAAGTTTTGTCTACAAACTTTTGTGGCTTTAGAATACAAGAGTAAACATTTAAGGGAAAATAAATTGAAGTGTCCTCAAATTGAATGCATTTTAAAGATGCGTCATGTATCTTGTCTCCATGAAGATGTCACTGTTCAGCCTAGAACATTCCACAGTTTGGCATTTGCAGGTCAGATCAATCTCAGAAGTATTTTTGGCCAATAAATACTGTGGAACACTCCAGGCAAAGCAGCTTTAATGCCATTTAAATCTGAAGTTGGCATAATTGTATAAAACAGTATAAATTAAGTTTTACTTGTTATCTTTTTTATCTTTTTACGGGGCAACAATAATTGTGTCCGAAAATGGCAATATTCATTTACTTATTCAACACTAAAAAGACAAGACTCACCCAGAGACTTGAAGACCTCAGTGCCTGCATATTTCCCATCGAAGTAGACCGTGTTGTTGTCTGTGTTAAAGAAACGACTCATACGCACGAGAACGACTTCCATAGAGCCTAAGAAACAAACAAGCGTAACGATTAGTCGAGAGGACTCACCCCTCCAGCCTCTGACATGACCTGAGTGAGCGACAAGCCAGTTCAACCAATCACGGTGAAGAAGAAAAGGTTCCAAAGGGAGTCGTCTGGACCAAGTTTTAGAACTCAAAATACAACGACTCATCCAAAAGTCATTTTCAATCGGATGGAAGCAGCTAGAATGTTTACTCTTGTGAGCTTAATAACTGAAACTAGGGCTGAACTTGTTTCACTCTTACAGCTCGGGTAGGTAAGGCCCATTGAGGTCTGACCACCTCCACCTCAGAGCTGTCAAGTGCCCCGTTAACATTTCACTGGTTTGATTTCTGCCAAGGCGTCAAAAGACTGTTGTACACACTTTAGGAAGCTTGTATCTTCATTACTCATATTGTTTTAGTCATCTGTGGCAAAATGAAACTGAAATTGTTTGTGATCCAGGCTCTAGTTTAGTTGTAATTGAGACATATTATACTTTTTCCAGGTTCTTAGTATATATAGAACTTTAACTTTGAGTATATGTAGAGCTTTAACATAAGTAGATCATCATTTTATGGATTTAAAACAGCTTAGTAATGGAAACTGGTCCCTTGACTTCCTGTTCAAAACTGCAGCACTGATAAGCCCCGCCTCCTGTAACAAGCAGCACATTCTCATTTACATGTCTTTAGTTGTTTTTTAAGAGAGATTACGTGACATTTTAGAACCCTACAAGTGATGCCCTGAGTCTTCACTTGAAAAATAATCACAACTAAGTGCAGTGATGTGGGCGGAGACAGGGGGTAGGTGAACGCGCTCGAGGACAATACAGGAAGCACATTTTGAACTTTACTGATGAAATCTATTTGCGATTTTTCCCGAGTTCAACAAAAAAGCACCAGGAAAGACTGTAAAATCACCAGAGACAGGGAAGCAGAAGAGAAATAAAACAACAACAACAACAACAACAAATCCGTTCTCACCAGCCTTCAGGAGTGCGATCTGGTCGTTCTGGCTGAGGATACGGAAACCTGGGATGTGTTTGGCGAACTCCACCACGTACTGCACCGCGTCGGTCAGTCGGATCGCACAGTGCTGCCACATCTCGTCCACAGACTGCACACAGACACACGCACAGTCAGAAAACAGCCTCCGTTAAAGGGTCCTGGAGTGTAAATAACTGGAGAGTCGAGGGGACGGGATCTCACGGGTTCAAAATGGTGGAAAACTGCCACCAATTAAGGTTGCAACACATTCATTGTGATAAGCATAATATGGCATCACTTTTGATTAGCCTTAATAAAGAATTAACACGTATTTGATTCAGTCTTAGTACATACATAAGGAGTTAGGGTTTGGTGTTATTTCAGTAGTTACTAAGCCTGAATCAGTCTAAATAAATTATCTATTACTTATGAATTAAATCTTTTACGCTTTATTAAGGCTATTAAAATTGTAGATTATAAATTGTTACCAACTATATTCATTTGGTGTAGAACCAAAGCTTTTATTGAGAATAATTGATTGAAAATAATGATTATGTTCAATATGAAGTACCACATTATCAGTTCACTTTTAATAAATGACATCAGAGTCTGGTCTTGTTGTCGTGGTCGCAGCTCAAGTGGGTCAGAAATTATAACTCATTATTAGCACCTACCACTAATCACATTTCATATTCTCACAAGCATAATAGCCTATGGCAACAGTTTTTTGCCTTAATGGATTTTTGCTTCAAGTTTAGAAGCAATTTTTCCCATTCAAAAAATAGAATATGTTGTTTTAATTGCGATGGCAACCGTTCAAAATTCTCATTATTCCAAAACGCACTATTTCTACCCCCAACCCAGCTCCACCACACAACTGCTGCTGTGGATTGGTGACTAAGCAAGGAAATATTTATTTTTGAGTTAGCTAAACTGTGTTCTGGGAAAAGTGATGTTTTTAAACCCCATAGATCGGTCTATTATAGTCTACTTTTGCACTTTTAAATCGCACCTTGGGGATAAATAATAGTCATTTGGTTTACTGCTTTCATAAAAACACATTTATTGGTGAATATTGCATCTTCTCTTGTCACAACTGCAGAATAAAAATGAAGAGAAGAGGAGGGGATAATGCCACAAAAGCTTTCAGTTCTCAGTCTCTGACTCATGTAACTGACGAGAGCACCTTGCGTCTTAAATGGCATGTTGTGATTGTTGGCTGCGATAGCGGGACACGCAGCCTACACTGACTGTGTGATTAAGGGGCGTTCGTACTTTGCTCTGGTAAATCTGGACCTCCTCTCGGCTGAACAGCTTCCAGCGCAGCACGTTCAACTCCTCCACTCGGCACTGGCTTGTTTCGCGGTGGGAACGCAAAATAGTCACACACAGCTCGTCTGCAAAGCAGAAAAACAGTCAAATGAAAATGAACGTGACATGGCAGTGTAGAGACTTCTTTCATTGTTGGTTTGTTTGTTGTTTTCAGACCAACAAAGATAAACTGAATAATAATATGAGTGTTTCTTTTTTACTGTCATGGTTAAAGTTTTGAGGACTTTTAACCATTCGATGATGTTTTGAATTGTTATTGTTTTTAATTGCTATGACAACGGCCTCAATTAACATCACATGAAACCACACATTGTACTACGTCTATTTTCTTGCACCGTGTCCAACATAATTTTACGGTGTGTGTGCGCTATGTTTGTTTATCAACCGTGTCCCGTATGTATTTAGTATTGAAGTTGCGCTTGTTCTGTGTTGTGTGCAGTACTTTGTAGATGTTGTGTTGGTAATGAAATGTGCTGTAGAAATAAAGTTGTAATGGATGCAATGGATGTTTCCTGGTGGAGAGTCCGCCCCCTGCTTCTCCCATGCAAGTGTTATTGCTCAACAGTATGATATAAACTCATCTGTCTTTCATTTATTTAATTATATGGGTTTTTTTGCCACAAAAGTAATGTTAAAATACTGTTGTCCCTCGCTTGTCTCCATGGAGGTTGGTAAGTTTGTGGAACATTACAGGCAGGGCTTAATTTGTACATCAGAAGTTACAGGAACACTTTTGGACTGGAGTCATGATTTAGGAGACGAGGATAAACACTTCCCGGTTTTATCATTATTCAGATAGTTTCCACATCTAAAATCCTTTCCAGAACCATTACAAAAATAAAGTGACAGGAGGATGCTGATTACAGGCAAAACAACAACAAGTTTGGACCCTCCACCTAAAAACACACATTGTCCACCTATAATAAGTGATCATCAGCCTATTGATATTCTGAGCATTCTCCCTGAGCTTACCTAGGCTCCTCAGAGAGTGAGGATGGGGGCTGTAGGAGTTGTCCAGTGGACTGTAAGGGGAGATGGTCATGAGGTCGTACGAGCTCTGTCTGGACTCAAAACCTGTCACGAGTGAGAGAAAGAACAAGATGAGTGTACAGTGAAACCATGAGAACTGTGAACTACATAGGGGCCATTTGAATCAGGGGTGTTCAAACTTATATTGTTGCATATTGAAACCAAGAGAAGTTCCACAGACCAGTGTTAAACAGCGTGATTGATTCAAAAAGTTGCATTTATCAGATGTCAAGAACCTTAACATCAGGCCTGTGTTAATAAGTTATATCCCTCTCAACACTCTCTAATGGTAAGTCACCATCACACGGCTGCCCTGAGGCGAACTAACAGAGAAGTAGCTGTCAATCTGCACCAACAGCCTTTTTTTTATTTCAACTCTATACACACACATCATCATCTACATCATCTACTTCCACCCACTCCTCGTTGTGGTTCACTTCAGTCAGTTTATTCAGGGAAACAATCTGCTTGTTTATAAAAGATGTTGCATTATGAAAGATATGTAAAATTAAGCAAGTACTTTGGTTGGTTTGAAAGTAGTGTTTTCAAACTCAATTTAAATACAAAAGAAAGTTACACCTACACACCTACATACCTACACACACGGACCATACTGGTCCGTGTGTGTAGGTTTCCTACATTGTTACACCAACATATTTCCAAGAATTTTGGGCCTAAAACCTTGGATTTAGTTCGGGAACTTGAATCTGTAGCCAGGAAACTAGCAGACAACAGGAATCACTTGAGGTTCAATCTTAGATGCAGACAGAACAACATGATCCCGAAGAGCTTGCAGATCAAATCACCGGTCAGAGAACACAGAGCAGAGAAGATTTGGAGAAGGAGCCTTATGCAGATGCTCAGTGAAAGGATCCAGGAAAACAATGTCAGAATTGATAAATTGAAAGACAGAACAGGAACTTTACAGGAGAAATTAACCAGCATACTCCCTGAAGAAGCTTTCAAAAGAGTGCTGGATTTTACACAGACAGCACAAGAAGCACAGCACAAGAAGAGCAAGGAACGCCAAATCAAGAAGTTCAACATTCTTTTGAACAAAAAGAATGCAGGTGAGGTCGAGCTAGACATTAGGACTGAGACAGACAAATTAGCGACTAGCAAAAACAATTGGATTAAGAACCTATCAGATCGTGTTCTGACACAGGCAGAAAAGGAGGTGCTTTCTAAAGGGCTCAACTTTTCTGTCACCTCTAAACACATCCCTACATCACAGCCACTGAAACGGCAATTAGAAACAACAAAATGACTGAATCGGAGGCTGCAGACCTGAGGTTACGTGTCACAGCGACCCTGAAGAGTGCCAAACCACCTCCTTCAAATATCACATCTGAAGAGAGAAAAGCACTTTCAGCACTAGAAAAAGATCATAGCATCAACATCCTCCCAGCAGACAAGGGACGTTGCACTGTGATTCTCAACGCAGCTGATTACAAAGCCAAAGTCCACACCCTCCTCGAGGACACGACCACATACGAGCGCTTGAAAAGAGATCCCACCAGTGGCTACAAGAAGAAAGTGATAGACTGTTTACAAAGGCTGGAAAAAGAGGAAGCGATAGACCGGCCTCTGTATTACAGACTGTATCCTGGTGAAGCCATGCCCTGCATTTATGGCCTTCCAAAAATACACAAAAAGGATGTTCCACTCAGACCCATAGTGTGCAGCACAGATTCCATCACTTACAATGTGGCCAAGCATTTAACAACTATATTGGCTCCGCTTGTGGGGAATTCGGAACATCATGTGGAAAACACGCACAACTTTGTGGATAAAGTGAAACATCTCCAACTGGACCCAGATGACCTCATGATGTTGTGTCCCTGTTCACCTGCATCCCGACCACTGATGCAGTAGCAGCAGTGAGGATCAGACTGCAGGAAGACACCACCCTACAGGAAAGGACCAAACTGACACCTGAACACATATGTAAACTGTTGGACATCTGTCTGAACACCACTTACTTTCAATTCCGGGGACAATTTTACAGACAGATTCATGGCTGTGCCATGGGCTCGCCCGTCTCTCCCATAGTGGCCAACCTGTACATGGAGCACTTTGAGAAGAAGGCACTGTCCTCATTCTCAGGCATAGCCCCAAAACTGTGGCTCCGCTATGTCGATGATACTTTTGTAACAATTAAGAAACAAGAGCTGGAAACCTTCTCTAATCACATCAATGCTGTGGACCCACATATCAGGTTTACAAGAGAAGACGCTAAGGAGAATCGCTTGGCCTTTCTTGATTGTTCCACGATCAGAGGAGAGGACGGGAAACTCCAAATAGAAGTATATAGGAAACCTACACACACGGACCAGTATCTGCTCTTTGGCTCCAACCACCCACTACAGCACAAGCTGGGTGTGATCAGAACCTTACAACACAGAGCTCAAGGTGTGCCCACCAGCTCAGAGGGCAAGAAGAAAGAGGAAAAACATGTCCGAAATGCCCTCTCAGCCTGTGGTTACCCCGCTTGGGCCCTCAACAGAGTGAAGAGAACCAAGAAGCAGGACAAAAGGGAAACTGAACAGAGAAGGAAGGGTGTTTCTATCCCTTATGTGTCTGGCCTGTCGGAAAAACTGCAGAGAATTTTTAGACAACACGAAGTCCCTGTTTATTTTAAACCAGGAAACACTTTAAGACAAAAACTGGTTCATCCTAAGGACAAGTTGCCGACTCAAAAACAGAGCAATGTAGTTTACTCGATCCAATGCAGTGAAGAAAGCTGTAAAGAACGTTACATAGGTGAGACGAAACAGCCTCTACACAAGAGGCTCTATCAGCACAGAAGAAATACAAGTTCAGGACCTCAGAGCGCCGTGCATCTCCATCTTGAAGCCTCTAATCACTCGTTTGAAGACGGTGAGGTGAAGGTTTTAAGCAGGGAGAAAAGATGGTTTGAAAGAGGAGTCAAGGAAGCTATTTTTGTTAAAAAAGAAAGACCTTCTTTAAACAGAAATGGAGGGCTAAGATTCAATCTTCCTGGTATCTATAATGGTATACTGAACCCGTGGAAAGGTAGAGGACCAGGACCAGGACATTTAGATGCTAATCAGGTACTCAGGGTGGTTGAGCCAGGGTCTCACAAAGACAAAGAGGATTCTAATAGCCCATTAAGATTCTGAATAGGCTCGGTAGATACAAGGGGGAGTTTCTGTTGAAACAAACAACTCTTTCTTCTTCAGGAAGGCTCCGCCCAATGGGCGGGTCTTACCACAGAACAGTATTAATATCGGAGTTCTCGATCTAAATTCTTTTATTGACAATGACTCTTGGATGAGAGTCGAAACGTCTATTTTTTCTAACCGAGTCCAGATGACTACAACTGAAGCTTTTTTCTACTATGTATATCAATATATTTGTCCAAACTATTTGCAAGTTTTGTTTCTTTTGTTCCTATTTGCACTGCTCTATAATCACATTTCACTGTAAGTGATTAGTTTCTTTATTTATGTATTTATTTGGTCAGGACGAGACAGTGCCTGATGGACCCCAGTACAAACCACTAAACATTAGCGCTACATAAAAGAATAATAAATATCAGATACAGTTATGCAAATTTAAGGTTAGTAACCCTAACCCCTAACCCTAATTTCAAAAAGATTATAATGTAAGTGCCATTTTGCCCTCCCATAATAATAACAGTGGCTATGTTTACATCAGATTTTTTTATTATTTAAATGAACATCAGATTATGTGGCTGTTTACAAATCTTTTTAATAATCTTTTAAAAGCCGCACGTAACAGGAGTGTGTGGCGGCCTCACCCCTGGAGTCCATGTGTGCGCTGCCCTGGGACCCTCTGAAGATCATGGTGGGCTCGCTGGGGGAGCACATGAGGTAAGGGTGTAAGTCGGCAGTGTAGTCTCCGTTGAAGGGATAGATGGAGGCCATGGGCTGGATGTGCTGTGGCGAGCCCTCCTCTCGGGGTTTGGAGGAAAACGACAGAGCGGCCTGAGTCTGGCCCTGGAGCTGCTGCTGCTGCTGCTGCTGCTGCTGCTGCTGCTGCTGCTGTCGTCGGTGTCGCTCCACTTCAGCGATGAGAGAATCTCGCTGACTTTTGGACATGCGCCCGAACTTCACCGCTGAGAACCAGAGAGAACAGGGTCAGGAGCTCAAAGCCAGTTTGCTGTCTGTGCATGTCTGATATATTCGTTATTTCTGTGTTTTGCATGAAGCTAGTAGTAGTATTTGTGTATACTTGTTAAAAAAGGGTTATAGTTTCATTATTTGAATAAAAAACAGTCTAATTTCATGTCTAGATCTGTAGTATTATTTGGTGTATCTGCGTGGTTACTGAAGGGTGGAGTTCCTGCTGTGTATTGAGACATGAGGAGGAGTTCTAGGTGTGGAAGTTCATCTGGGGTTCAAGGCCTTCAGTTTTTGAAGGATATTTCCATGTGTGGATAGTAGTCAGCTGCGGATTTTTGAAACCTGTGAACCGAATCGTTATAAAATGTCTATGCATAGATTTCATTCACTTTTTGGCACACATTATTTACAAGATAAGACCCGGGTTGCTACTGTGATAAATCAGATGACATTTTTTATTGTGTCACTTCATCTGTTTATCAATGTAAGTAATTATCTATTCAAACGTGAAACTGATTTTCGTTACATTTTATTTTTATTTAAATTAGAATGGATTACAACTATAATCCAATGTCAATTTGCCAATCAATATTCCTCTATTTAGCACAAGCAGCCCACGTTAAAATAAACTATGCAAACCACACATAGCAAACCATAAATTCAATAAGCATAAATATATACAAAGCTGAGTTGAGGCTTTTCTCTATTTTTATCCATATTATTCTTATTTATTTATTTTATCCCAATTTATTTTATCCCCATTTATTTTATCCCCATTTATTTTATTCCTATTTTATTTTATTGTATTTTATTGCATTGTATTTAAATTTATTTAAATGTATTACATTTTATTTATTTTATTTATTTTATTTATTTTATTTATTTTATTTATTTTATTTATTTTATTTATTTTATTTATTTTATTTATTTTATTTATTTTATTTATTTTATTCACTTAATTTGTTCCCTAAAAAACGCAGTTCCCAGTTCATTACCTTTCAGAATGTATTTGTTCAAGGTCCATACTCCAAAATGCAAGTTCCATGACTATTTTATCTGCTCTTTGTTGCTCAGAAGATGGCTTTACATTTTGAGTTACAGTGTCATTTCCATTCCCTACAGTCTGTTTGGAGCAGAGTGATGCTCACCGTCTCGGCTCATGCCCTTGGCCAGGCACTTCTGCAGGCGGCAGTGCTGGCAACGATTACGACTGGCGCGGTCGATGAGGCAGTTACTCTGACGGGAGCACGAGTACGACACCGTGGGCAGTTGGCTCCTCCGGAAGAAACCCTGAAGAAACGCCAGGGAATGTATGTCACACAGCCACATGAGCAATGGAGTCATAAATCAGCGTCATGGATAAAGTTTATATTTATGAGGAAGTCCGTATTTTTTGCGGACCTCGGAATCTCTGGAAAGTTGATACTTAATGACTTGAAATTTGATCACGCCAAGAGTCAGTTTGCCTCATTAACCGCTGGACCTGATCCCTTTGTCCACAAATATATTTCTCTTATGACTTCTTGCACAGTTGTCTGACAAGAACTGTGTCTACGTTTACTGTAGTCCTCTAGCGTGTGTCTCGGTCTCACCTTACAGCCTTCACATGTGATGACTCCATAATGAACTCCTGATGACTTATCTCCACAGATCTTACACGGGATAACTTCAATCTGGGCTGAAAAATATGAATACAAAAATAAAATAAACAACAAATTACAGTTTTACAGTTTACTTCCATTTCACTTGTACATACAAAAATCTGCGTCGTACCTTGATACATTTATAAATATATAGTACTAATATGTGAATTGTGTTACTATTATAATTGCTGGTTGTTACCAATATTAGTTTAAGTATTTTGAGTCACTGTGGCTCAATAAAGTATTAAACTCTTTATTTTAAACTAGTTTCAGTCAAGTCATTAGTTGTACTTTCCCCTTCATATTTGCCACTTTTGAACTCAAACCATATCACGTCAAATAGACAAAAGCTGTGAGTGGAATATTTGCAAATGGAGAAGGAGAATGTGTCAACCTCAAAGTCTTTTTAAGTGGTCAGGTGCAGCTCTCTCGCTCTGACTGTCCTTCTTTCATCTGTTTGTTTCTTTGTCAAATCCTTCTCTGTCTGCCTCACGCGGGAGACGCTGCCAGTAAGACTCTGTCGCCATCATCACTGCCAGTAATGGTCGTCCCCCGACTCCCCAAACCGCTGTGAACCGGGCGAGCTCTCACACCAACAGCTCTCGCGCTTTGTCATTTATAAAACTTACTTATTAATCCACCAGCAAATGAAGAAGGTCGAAAGATGTCACTCAAAACATCGCCGCGGCAGTATATATATCGAGACGGACTTCAGACACGTATCGGTGCAGCGATAAGGCGAGCGCTTTTAAACAGTGTCAATTCAGAATAAATAGCTATATCTTTGAAACCTTTTCCACCAACTTGCTGAGTTCTACACTAAAACTGACATTTATACCCTGGAACTGCACATTTTAGTGATGAAGACTTAAGACCATTAGAATTTAGATCTGATGTGTGTAAATTACAGATGTTTGACCATTCTGATGACAGCATTTTAAAGGGTCTATTTGATGAGGGTTTTGTTCCAGCTTAAGCTTTAATCGTTGTTGTTTCCTTGGGCAAAACACTTTACACACCTTTCCTGTGTTTAATGTGACTGAATAATGGGCGGTGTTCAGAGAGCCAGACTGTGTGAATGAAGAACGTACACAGAAAAAATAACTAAAAACTACATTTATAACAATTTATCAACAAAACTATTATGTACAAAACGCTTTGTAACAGCAACAACTGAATCGAAGTGCTTTCCATTATAAACCACATTTTAAAAAACCTGAGGATCCAGGATACGACACTTATTCCAAATGATGTATATCCCTAAAAAGCGTCCTAAACGTTTGCAAAATGTATATTTTGTCGCATAATCAAAGTGCATGATCACAATGCCCTTAACAAATCAAATTAAATTGTAAAGGTCTCTCACCTAAACCCTCACATATCTGAGTGGTTATCTTTCATATTCAGCAGTTAATCCCAATGTCTCCATTGAAATTACACATCCATTCTATAATGGACTTTAACATTGTCATTGGGTTAACCTCAGCCTCCTCCTGCAAAGCACTCGTCACTGTCACTCTGCCTGTTTTTGTAAATCCCATTGCCTGTAGTAGTAGTATTTCCGTGCGTAACTGTGTCAAAGTATTCACCAATGTGTTAGTATGTCACTTTGTGCTCTCTTTTATTGTGTGAGGAAACAATGGTTGATCTCACGTGACCCGTACAATGTAAATCTAAGGCACTTTTCCTAACTCCCGAAATGCAAAATCAACAAGGAAATCAGTTCACCAAGTATTCACAGCGTTCACACTTCATACCAAAATATGAATTGCATTACTTTATGAGGCAAACAGGGAAGTGAAAACCTGATGGAGACAGGATATTTTTTCTCTGCAAATGACATAAATTGCCTGAATGATCATGATTGATGTTTGAAACGAACCCTTTTATGTTCAATTCTGAAATGTGAATAAGTCAAATAATGGTAAATTACCGTCACTGGGAGAGCATTAGTGGTCTGTTCTCATATTTTTTCACTACTTCACTTCTGATTGTCAACCTCAAAAAACAGGAAATCCACCGGGACCCACAACCTTTCACTGTTCACTCAGACAGTCACACACACACACACACACACACACACACACACACACACACACACACACACAACACACACACACACACACACACACACACACACACACACACACACACACACAACACACAACACACAACACACAACACACAACACACAACACACACTCACACACACACACATACACACACAACACACAACACACAACACACACACACACACACACACACACACACATGCAACACACACTCACACACACACACTCACACACACACACACACACACACACACACATGCAACACACATGCAACACGTTTCCGTGTCCGATCACCGGCTCCACCACGAGCGGCACGCACCGCCACGAGCCGCACGCGGCTCCGCTTCTCCTCCGCTGCACCGGCGTTTCCACGCCCGAACACCGGCTCCGCGCTCCCGCACCCGCCGCCCCGGAGGTCTGTACCTGGGCGAAGGTGTGGCCCCAGCCCGCCACAGGAGCAGACACGGAGAGCGGGGCACCGGCTCCACCCGGAGAAAAGCAGCCCCATACAACCAAGGTACAGCCCCGTTTCTCTGCTTTCCCCGCTCGACAGACGGGGGTGATCTGGTCACAAAACTGGACTCAAATGCGTCTTGATTGGGCTAGAGCAACGCCGGCGTCTGGTATGTGGACTGCCGCTTCTGTCCCAACGTCTTTGTTTTGTTAGTCGTTTCCATTGTTTTGTTTTGTTCCCGCGTCTCTGTGTTGTCTTCTGTCTACATCCCTGTTCCTTAACTTCATCGGACATTACTGCACCGTCCATCGCTCATCTCCTCCCTCACTCCTGGACTATCTACTGCCCTAGCCGCCAGCTAACAGCTGGCTTAACACCTGCTGAGGTCCGTCATGGTATCGCGGGGCCTCCCTGCCGTGCAGACAAGGTCTGGGGCAACCAACGCCACTCACTCCACCAGCTTCAACACCCGGTCCACTGCTGCTTTTTCACAACTCTCTGCCCACCAGCTTCTAGTTAACCAGCCTCTAGCCACCGCCAACATACTAACTGGATTACTCTCATCTGCTGCTACGTTCCATCTCCTCCTCGGACTATCACTCCCGCGCCTCCAGGCCACCGCTCCACCAACTTCTCGCCTACTCACCTACACCGCTGCTGACCTTCACCTCCTCAACCATAACCACCGTCTCCCAGCTGCTGCTGCCTCTGCAGCTAGCTCAGCTGGGATCCTTCGCCGGCCCCGCTACATCCACAGGGGCTCTGGTCTCTCCCATAACCAACACTCCAACGACGGCTCACCTATCCCCTCACTCTGGACTAGTTTTCGCCCCCCCGTCACCCCCACCTGCCGCACTGCCAACTTCAGCAACCCCCATCCATCTCCGCGCCCCCATCCATCTCCCTTGCACTGCTGAACTGCCGCTCCCTCTCCAACAAATCACCTGTTATATCTGAACTGCTACTGGACAATAACATTGACCTGCTTCTCCTCTGTGAAACATGGCAACAGCCCCTGGACTTCTATGCTCTCAACCAAGCCACTCCCTCCAACTACACTTACACTGCCAAACCCCGCCTCTCCGGGCGTGGGGGAGGTCTTGCTGTTATTCATAAAAAATCTACATCCATCACTGAACTGAACCTCAACCTTCCATCCATCTCATCATTTGAATACCTCGCCTTCTCCCTCCCCAACTCTATCACCGCTATCCTGATCTATCGTCCCCCAAAGCCCCACCCCTCTTTCCTCACTGAATTGTCTGAACTCCTCACCATCGCATCCTCTCTCTCTGCCCGCCTCCTACTCACTGGTGACTTCAACATCCACATTGACTGCCCCAACGCCCCACTGACATCCGACTTGCTCTCTCTTCTGGACTGCTTCCATCTCACCCAACATATTGACTTCTCCACCCATACCAAAGGCCACACTCTGGACTTAGTCTGTTCCTCTCTCCTACCCATATCTAAGCCCCACCCCCTCCCCTTCCCACTCTCTGATCATCTCTGCATTCTTTTCTCCGCCCCCCTACCCTCGCCCCACAACCCCAAAAAACGCACCATCACCTACTGCAATTTCAAGTCAGTCAACCCCCTAACGCTCTCCCAGCTCATATCCTCTGCTTTCCCCCCTGACTCCCCCCCTCTATGCTGACTATGCTGTCATGCTCAACACCACCCTCTCCGACTCCCTTGACTCCCTAGCCCCCTGGAAAACCTCCTCCGTCTCATACATCAACCCCGCCCCCTGGTACACCCCTGAACGCCGCACCATGAAGCAGACTGGCCGCCAACTCGAATGACTCCTCAAAAGAACCCGCCTCACCGTCCACGCCGAAGCTTTCAAATTACACATCTCCTCCTACCGTGACGCTCTCCAAGCCGCCAAATCTGCCCACCTCTCCACCCTCATCAACAGCTCCCACCGGAGCCCTCGCACCCTGTTCTCCACCGTCAACAAGCTGCTCCAGCCACCGGACATCACTCCACCCTCCTCCCCTGACCTCTGCAACTCTTTCCTCCTTGCCTTCAATGACAAAATTTCCAAAATCAACAGCTCCATGACTGCCGTCTCCATTAACTCCATCACCACCCCCACCCCTGCCCCCCCCCTCTCCCTGACCACCCACCCTTCCCTCCCCTCACCACCTTCTCCTCTGTTAACTCCTCTCATATCATAGACCTCATCACCGCTTCCAAAACCACCACCTGCTCTCTCGACCCCCTCCCAACGACTCTAACCAAGGCCTGCCTCCCTGCTCTCATCCCCCATCTCACCTCCCTCTTCAACCAGTCTTTATCCCTCGGCCATGTTCCTTCCATCTACAAACTGGCCTCCATCACCCCCATCCTCAAAAAACCCACCCTAGACTCCGCCAACCTCTCCAACTACCGCCACATCTCCAACCTGCCGTTCCTCTCAAAAACGCTGGAACGCATCGTCGCCGCCCAACTTCACACCCACCTCCAGTCAAACAACCTCTATGAACCCCTCCAATCTGGCTTCCGCCCACTTCACAGCACTGAAACAGCCCTGGTCAAAGTACTCAACGATCTCCTCACCTCTGCAGACTCCGGGGCCCTCAACATCCTGTTACTACTAGACCTCAGCGCAGCCTTTGACACTATAAACCATTCCATCCTCCTACAAAGGCTGCGCCAACTGGGTGTTGAGGGCTCTGCACTTGACTGGCTCACATCCTACCTCACCAACAGGCAAGAGTTCATTTCCCTCTCCGGTCACTCATCCACCCTCTCCCCAGTAACGCAGGGGGTACCCCAGGGCTCAGTCCTCGGCCCCCTCCTCTTCATCTGCTACATCTTCCCCCTTGGTCACATCCTCCGCCAACTCAACCTGGACTTTCACTGCTACGCTGACGACACCCAGATATACCTCACCACCAAATCCACCCAAAACCCTCCCCTCAGCCACATCGAAACCTGCATCTCTACAATAAAATCATGGCTCACTCTCAACTTCCTCAAACTGAACAGTGACAAAACAGAGCTCCTCCTCATTGGCACCAAATCCACTCTCAATAAAACTGGTCCCTTTTCACTCAGCATCGACACCTCGACCATCACCCCCTCTACCCTGGTACGCAATCTCGGTGTCATCATGGACCCCACCCTCTCCTTCACTCCCCATGTCAGCCACATCGTCAAGACCTCATACTTCCACCTCCGCCGCATCGCCAAAATCCGACACTGCCTCACCCTCCCCGCTGCTGAATCCCTCATCCATGCCTTCATCTCCTCCCGCCTTGACTACTGCAACTCCCTCCTCACTGGCATCTCCTCCCATTCCCTCCACAGACTCCAAATGGTCCAAAACTCCGCTGCCCGCCTCCTCACCCACACCTGGTCCCGTGATCACATCACTCCCGTTCTCCGCTCTCTCCATTGGCTCCCCATCAAGCAGCGCATAAACTTTAAAATACTCCTCCTCACCTTCAAAGCTCTTCACCACCTTGCCCCCCCCTACCTGTCTGACCTCCTCATCCCCCACCGCCCCACCCAAGCTCTCCGATCCTCCTCCTCTCTCACCCTGACTGCACCAACATCCCGACTCAAAACTTTTGGCGACAGAGCATTCTCCCGAACAGCACCCCGACTCTGGAACTCCCTCCCCCAACCTGTCCGCCACTCTCCCTCACAACCCTAACCCTCACAACATTCAAATCCCGCCTAAAAACATACCTCTTCACCCAAGCCTATGACCTCCCCTACCCCTAGCCTCCTCTACCCCATTGCCTACTCTTCTACCCCCTGTTACATCCCCATGTTTTTCTCTCTACTTCTTCTGTCTTGTTCATTTTATCTGTATATTAATGTGTTCTGTACGTGTCTGTAAATACCCCCCCCTTTTTTATTATGTTCAGCGTCTTTGGGTCACTGAAAAGCGCTATATAAATAAAAGTTATTATTATTATTATTATTATTATTATTATTATTATTATTAACACACACACTCACACACACACACGCAACACACACACACACGCAACACACACACACAGACACACACACACACACACACACACAAACACATGCACAGACACACACACACACACACACACATATGCAACACACACACACATGCAACACACACACACACGCAACACACACACACACACACACACACGCAACACACACACACACACACATGCAGCACACACACACGCAACACACACACACACACACACACACACGCAACACACACACACACACACATGCAACACACACACACACGCTTGTTCACAATCTACTGTCATTTTTGCTAACACTGCTTTGACTAATCTGTAACAATCTATAGTAAAATATATAGATTATTTCTTAAGTTTTCTGATTCTGAAGTGAGAGGGTTCAAGGCTCTGTGTCAGTTCAATGCTATAAATGTGGAACATTCTCTCCAAACAGAACTACTGGAGAGTGTTTTGTTTTATTCATGAACATTTTAGTAACACAGTAGATTTAGTTCTTCTCTCTTGCTCTTGAAACACTGCCATGGTTTTAGTCACACTGGTTCCCAACTATTTGAATCTCAAGTAAGCGTCCTCTGCCTCACACTGCGAACACCTCCAACAAATCAGTTTAGTCTACTGTAAATCATTACTTTTATATTTTCTTGTTTTAACGACGCTGACATCTCAAGCCTCCAAAACATTATTAAAGGGGACATTATGCTAATTCAGCCTCAGTGAGTTTTTAACCTTATCGTTTCCTCATCATTAGCTTGTTAAAAGTTGTATTTTGATTGATTGATTCCTGTATGTTTGAGTAATCCTGCAGAGTGCTCAGAACATTCCAGTTTTCACCTACCCCCCATCTCAGCCCACACCCCTCTACTTATTGAGATTGTTTTATTTATTATTTATTTTATTTTTTATTATTGAGAAATTAAGGGTAAATTAGGGTGAGACTTTTTTTTAAAAATAAAATCATGTAAATGACAATCTGCTGCTTGTTATGGTGAAATGTCACTACGAAGAGGCGGAGCTTATAAGTTCTGCAGTCTTGAACAGGAAGTCAATGGACCTGTTTCTCTTATGAATCTGTTTTAGATCAATATCGTGCTTTACAATGAACAAAATGTAAAATGGTGATCTCCTTACGATACAGTTTAATACTAAGCACCTGAAAAAAACATAATATTTCTCCTTTAAGCATATTGAATTTACTAAAAAACAACATATTTATATTCAAATACTATACAAAATATCTATACAACATCAGCTGGATGGGAAACACTGATCTATAACGGTGTCTGTTTAATCCTTCACTAGTAGTAGTAGTAGTAGTAGTAGTAGTAGTAGTACTAGTAGTAGTAGTAGTAGTAGTAGTAGTAGTAGTAGTAGTAGTAGTAGTAGTAGTAGTAGTAGTAGTAGTAGTAGTAGTAGTAGTAGTAGTAGTAGTAGTAGTAGTAGTAGTGTGTCTTTTGTTTGCCGTTCTTATCCAATCAGGGCCAGTATCTCCTGTAGCGTGTCTACAGTGAGAGATGGACAGATAACAGCCACTTTGAAAAGCTGCTGCATCAGCCACTTACAGTTCAGTTAACAGTCAATGAAATACTACTCTTACAATGCAGCTATTCAAATGCATACATTTGACAGATTTTGGACCAAAGTTGGATTATATGTCATTTATTTATATTTTGCTGCCTTCTATTCTGTTCACTCTGGTCGTGCTCTTTGTATTTCTGTTCCGTTTTGTACATTTAACATTTATCATAACATTACAAATTCTTCACAGAGCGCCGGCAGTGGAACAATCTCAGGTAGTCAATATAAAAGACTTCCACCTCCTACACATTCGCAGATGAGGTGTCGAGAAGCTTTTTGCGATTTTTAACGATGTGATATTTAAATATTTGTGTCAGACGCTCGTACAGCAGCAGCCATGCATGGAACATCGGCTAAGGTACAATAATTGCAAAAGACGGCAAACGAATTTCAAATGAATTAATTAAGGAATATCTTATCTTATCTTATCTTAAAACAGTAAATAATAACTGTTTGGTGTCTAAATGCACTGAATACTACAATGATAGACATATTTATCTACAGGCGACGTGTGATTTCATAAACAATAGTGCTTTCCTGATCTGTCGATAAGTCAAAATTATGAAAATGTTGTTCACCTAAAGCGAGAAGAGGCAGGATTTTGCTGACACTGCAAAAATACGTTTTGGGTTTTCAGTTTTATTAATTTTTTAAATTTTGGTTTTATAGTTTTATGTATAATTTTGTATCTCATCCATAACATTACGTTGAGATTAAATTAGCTGGCAATTTACCGTCGAGACTTCTCTTTTGGATAGACGTCTAAAAAAGAATGTGCACGTTATAATTTTCTTAAAAAGCAAAACCATAAAACGACGATGTGAGGTTTAGGATAAAAAAAAATTAAACCTGCATAAAAGTGACACATTTAGCATCAAAATTACATCCGAAACCAAAATAAAACAAAAACATGTTTGTAGGTGTGGGAAATCAGGGGTTCAAAAACTCTAAAAGAATAAAAGAATTACCATAAAATCATCATCATCTTTTGATGTCTTTGTGTGTGAGGCGGTGGCGCTGTCACAGTAGCATTTGTAAATTTCAGTTAACCAAAGTCGGGGGCCTGTGTCACCTGTGCTCTTTCATGTGACACCCAAAGCTCAGGAGAAGATGTGCAGGGTTTGCACCAGAGGAACCAGGAAATCCTTTGTGATAAAACTACTAAAAAATGAACAGGAATCTCATCACGACAAAGATACTGCACTTCAGGTGAAAGTGTACGAATCCTGCAGCGTTCAGGTTCTCTGCAGTCTAAAGATCCTTTATTTCTCCGCGAGCACTTCATTTGAATCATTTATAACTTGGCTGTTGGACTTTATTTAGCATTTTGTGTTATGTTAGTCTGTGTTGGACGTACCGGTATTTGTTGTTATTGTTGTTTTTTTGTTTGTCATTTGAACGTCTATGTCCTCTTACGTAGCGTCCTGGTCTGGCCCTGGTTGATCGAGGTTTAGTCCGGATGTAGACTCGGTCCTGGTCCTGTTCCAGTCTGGGTTTAGTCCTGATGTAGACTCGGTCCTGGTCCTGTTCCAGTCTGGGTTCAGTCCCGGTCCAGTCCAAGTTAAGAACAACTTTAGTCCAAATATTGATGTGTTGTTGAGAATGAACGCAGCTTAAAACTAGTTGAGTTGCGCGCTACGTTTCCATGTTACTACACTGTCCATTTTTACTAATTGTCATGTTTTTAATCACAGCACAATAAATTTACCTTTCTACCAAACACAAAAGGTTTCAATTAACTGATGATGAAAAGGCCATTATAAATACAACTACCGGTAATCATAAACTAATGCCAGTAGTTCAATATAGGGACAGTTCGAGAAAGATTCAATCAGGTTTGCATTACTAGAACCTGATTTTTAAATTACAGTATTTTAGGCTGCGTTCACACTTGCACAAACAACACAAAATTCAGACCCTAAAACTGGACTAAACCAGCACTAACTACGTCTTGATCTACAGTTTGTTCCATTGTTTGCGGTTCATATTTTGGTCGACTAAGATACAATAGTACAAAACAATAGAAATGGTCTTGAGATTCTGCACTGTACTCGGGTTAGCTGCCTCGCACTGTAAATGTGGGAGCGAGAAAGCAGAAATATTTGAGACGCAATTCGAAATTTGAGTCATTTTCAAAACCATAAGTCAGTCGGGCGAAATCACAAAGCGCTGCAGCGAACACTACAGCACACTTGTCTGATCACTTGCTTGTTTCGTGCGACAAATCAAAGTTGGAGCTTGATGTAATGTTATTGTTATGATGAGATTAACGAAAAATTATGATCAGATTTTAAAAATATTTAAGTTGCAGTGTTCTGGGTTAAAGCTGGAAGCCACTCAAAGGCAGCAAGATGAATCGCAATCAAAGGGAAATCACAGTTTGAATGGTCACGATTAGCAAATTACAAAGTAATTAAGTATTTAAGTAACCTGTAATCTGTGTCTATATATATATATATATATATATATATATATATATATATATATATATATATATATATATATATATATACACGTGTCTTAAGCAAACTAAACTTTCCAGCCCTTTAGTTTAGTTTTGCTGATCATATTTCAGTCTCAAATACATACACTTTTTGCAAATTTACTTTCTTTTTCTACTAGAACATAAATCCCTATCCAGAAATTGAATATTGTCAAACATAACTTTATTGCTTACCCAGAATTGCTGTCCTTATTCCAAACTACACACCAAAACATTACAACCAAGGTAAGTGCAGCTGTTTAAACATGTATCGGTAACTTTTGAAAGTCTATACAGTTAACGTCAAACCCTTTTTGCAATGCCATCGTTAATAACAAGACTAATCGCAAACAGAAAAAGGATCAAAAGGATTGTTTCATGTTGTAAGTCATGCCCACACACAGATATAGGTTAAGATGCACCAAAGAATCCCTACCTCGCAACATCCTCCTCTGTTCTCGGCCGTGTCCCACTTTCACAAACTCACTTTCTCTCACTATCGACCCAACTTAAGTCTTCCCTTTCCTTTCCTCTTGTTTCTTGAGTGGGTTTGTCCTTGAAGTTGGCAGGTGCTGCTCACTAGAGCGCAGTAAGACTTTTGAGTGACAGACCCGCCTCGCTGTATCTTCCTCGTTCGCGTGTGTTTGAGTGTTTGTGAGTGAGTGGAGATAGAATCAAAGGGAAGGGGGACAGTCCCGTGCTTTGACTTTCTCAAGGTACTTTTCCTTTTACCTTTAACGCAGCTGTGGGCACAGTGACAAAAACACACATATCTCGATCGCAAGAAATTAACAAGACAATGTTTTTGCGATTCATAAAAATGTACTAAAAATGGGTCCTGGTTTAAGTTAAGTGTTGCTAAAGGTATAGATAGAACTGATTGTAAAGTGTCCCAAAGATTAAAACAAACAAACAAAAACACTTTTTAAAAAAAAAACAGTATTCACCACTTAAGTATGCAGCTTCTTTTGTTCTTTTTGCAGGTATTTTTTTGTGTGAAACTTCTGAAATGTCTGTTAACTTTCAATTGGTTAAAAAACAAATACTATGAGTACATGCAGTGAACTTGCTTTTTGAACTTTAAACAAGTTCCAATTTGAGTCAGCAGAGACTGTGTGACAGTCGGTGGTCTGATCTCTGTTTGTCAATGTATGTATGTGAGTTATTATCTTTTTGATGTATTTTTATTGTTGTGTGGAAAGTAGCAGTTGGTAAGTCTGGAACACAACAGATGTTTTGTATTTTAATGAATTTGTACATGGTCCCAGACAAATAAAGAATATACCCAACTCAACTTTCCTCCATTGCTTGAATATACTGTACCTGCATACAACTTAAAGTGCCTACGACTGGTTAGACTGCACATTTCACTGAGTAAATTCTTAAATATAGTCATTTACTAAACGTTTTGCTCATGCCGTCCTCTGGTTCTTGTGTTTCTGTGATGTGACTTTTTACTTTCATGTGCTTTTATGTCATAATGTCAATAAAGTCAATAAGGAAATCACTGAATCTTTTTATATCATTTTATAAACCAGAATGATTTGTTGTAGCCTTCCAAAAAGCTAACATTAAACATTTGGTTTGGAAAAGATACTGCCATTATTAATTTAACAATCAGTAAATAACTCTTGTTCTTTTGATCTAATGATATGAACAGTAAACCCCTAAATGTAGTGACCTTTAGTCAAAGAACTCAAATTATAAAAAAAGAAACAAATCAGTTGGATTTGGTCCCGTCTTGTGCGAGCGTTTGTGTGCATTTATCAACTCGGAAAAACAACACAAACGCAGCAATAGCTAGAGGCAATTCCACAACAGTTACCTAGCAACCATATTGTAAGCAAGGGCAAAAACTTGTCTAAAAGGCACAGATGTTATGATTAGTCAAATAAAGATGAACAACGCCAATTTTATTTTGTCGAATGACTGTTTAAACTGTCCAAAAATTGTGCCTGTTGCTGTAAATTGTCCCTGCATTTTTGATGTACTGTCGCTCATTGATGACATCACAGAGGGATTCAGTTTCTGCTTCCTGTAATTTTCAACTTTTATTTTTCCAAATGTCTTTACAATCGACTGATGTACGACTGATGATGACAAACATTCACCACAGGCACCATCCCACCGAACAGAGTAACAATAAGAAAAACACGAAAACCTGTCACATGCACTTTAATCCCTTTCTCCCTTTGCTTATCCCACACTGTCGACTCCTGCATAGATCAATTACACGTTAGGTAGAGCCATCTGAACGAGACCTCCTCTCACCTCGTCGATAACCCACCCAGGTGCGCTCAACTGTGGTAGAAAGTGCAAAACCGAGTAGTTAAAAAAAGCAGCCCCGGTATCGCTGTCATCTCCTCGTCGATGCCGGAGCCGGGTGTTATGATCGGTGCGAGTGTGCGGTGTTCGAGGCTACAACAGGTGTGCGCGTCGTATGGCTAGTGGCCCAACTCCCAACTCTGTGTTTTGCCGACTGCAGGTGGTGCACTGCTGCATGTTGCACCCCGATGTTGTCAAGTTTAACCACAACGCATGTGCCCAGATCTAGCACAAACGCGATGTGAGTGAGTGCGTGCAAACAGTCAGGGAAGAGGTACTTACTTAGGTGAGTCTTCTTGGACAGAACTGCGTCTAGAGAACAAAGACGATGAATGACAATGAATCAGAAAATAAGAGGCTGTTCATGATTCCCTACAGTTTTGCTTTGTGAGCACTTTGGCATTTTAAAACATGTAATATTCTTATTTGAATTGATATTTGCTGTGAGTGATTGTTATTTTTTATCAGTCAGAAGGAGAAAGTGTATATTATGTACTGTATGAAGTAGGCTCAAAATGAGCTGGTTTAATCCGTTGAATCAGACGACACAAAGCAAGACGCTCATTCAACTTTCATATCTGATAAATGTCTTGAGACTTGGAATAGTGAATAATACATCCACTTTGTATAATGTGATTATTCGGTTCATCGTGTTTATTATTTATCTGGCTTTTTATGTGACGATATTTTTACTTTTTCATTCAGAAAGGTGGATTTCACAAAGATGGATGGGAAAGAAGAGAAAGCAAATAAAGGATTTTAGTGTTTGGTTCAAAGGCCAACAATTGTGAATAATAATCTTAAACTTGTCATTTATGATCATACTTGGCGTATGTACAAATTGTATAAAATATTTCCTGAACATAACGACATCTTTTGGATACTAATGTATAGCCATAATAGATCCAAGAAAGATGTAACAAAGATGTAAATATTGCATATTGGTAGATTATATATTATAAAGTTTATTTATGTGCTTTTTGGGCCTGTTTTTCTTGATCAATTGAACTAATGTGACCCAGTGTTTCCCCTGTTAATCAATAAAGGTGTGACACACAAACAAGTATTGCATATTTAGTCATCATTTATGAAACTGCTGTTCTTCTACAATAGACGTGTACCATGCTGTATATTGTGGCATTTACACATTTCGATCAAAGCCTTCTGTTATGTCACAACCTGTCTCCAAACTGCGGAGGATCTCACGCACAGTCAACGTTAACAAGGCAGAAGCAGAGGCTGGTGGGCGACTATGAAGCAATCAGCACCTTTTAGTGTGCGTCTGGCTGTTTAACCACAATTGTGAGAAAGTTTAAATTACACCGGGGCTAGGCAAACGAAAAGAGGGGGCACCTTTGAGACCAAGTGTTATTTATGGCGCCGTGTGCGTCAAAGGAGAGAGATAATATCACTGGAGAGTTATAGCTGAAGCTGGTCTGGGCTCGGGGCTCTGTGGTTTCACTGTCTTCCTCCCCTCATCAAATCTGTTTTGCCTCATAAGCAAAAAGCATGGAATGAACCAGATGCACAAACAACAGCGGAAAATGCACAGAAAGTTCAATACCACCAAGCCACTTGTCAAGGCAAGACCAGCACTGTAGTGGAACCAGAGGCCACAAGACAGTTCTGCAGTGCAAAGTAACACGTTGTCAAACTCCCTTTTGATTCATTCACACATTACTATTGTAAGTAATGTAAAAGATGTTAGATGCAACCCTTAAGTAGACTTTTTGGGTAACACTTTAAAATGGCTACACTTATTTCTGCCTTAAGAAAGCACCCTAACATTAATGAAGTAGTTACTAAGCTCGAATCATTCTTAAGAAACGACATGTTCACGATGAGTCTTTGTCAACGACATGTTCACGATGAGTCTTTGTCAATGCTTTGTTAAGGCCAATGAGGAAGTAGTTATTATAAAGTGGTACATATTTTTGGAATGGAAAGCTTAAAGTGTGTTGGGTAAATACTTAGTTGATTAAATTATTTTAGTTTTTAGACCTCAAGAGAAATGACTTGGACACAGTAGCTCACACATTTCAATAAAATATCCAGGTGTCTGTGGAGACAGTCAGTTCCATAGCAAAAGAAAATGTACTTCTCTTAAGAGTGAAGATGTTTTGAGTGGCCAAACGTCTCCTTTTAAAACGGGCGTCCACTTGACAGAAGTAAATTTTCCTTAGCTAATAAATAGATAAATAAATAAGTAAAGTAGCACAAAACAGCAAGACAATTAGTAAAAAATAAAATATACCAAGGCTACATAAAAGGGCAGGGATAAGGACAATTGTAGTTGTCTCTGACAAAGTTTTTGTTGGAGTATGATAAGAAGGTTGTATCGTTTACTGTTTGGGAGCCCATAATTATATATAAGAACATTTAATACAAAGTGTGTGATTTAGTCAATGATTGAGATCAATTAAAGTCCTTGTCATCCTGTTGGAAAAGAACTAG
The DNA here is from genome assembly GCF_026437365.1 of Eucyclogobius newberryi. NCBI lineage: Eukaryota > Metazoa > Chordata > Actinopteri > Gobiiformes > Gobiidae > Eucyclogobius > Eucyclogobius newberryi. The sequence goes on along the minus strand of NW_027315945.1, from coordinate 29,392,801 downwards.
TGCTGTATAGAGTATATGTAGATATTATACTGTAACAGTGTGTGATGACTGCTGCGGGTGTCGTCAGAAGGAACAGGTGGTTGTTGGTTTAAAGCAGAAACCAATGAGAGCTCTGTTACATTTTTAAAAGTTTTTTTTATATATTTAGTAAGAGCCCTCCGTCAACTAGGTCATTACAGGCCACAAACATGTACTGTAAGAAAAAACACACTTCAATATGAAAATGAGCTCACAAACTTCTCTTATTTTAGATCTTGAATGACAATCTGTTCATACAATTTACACGTCACATTTAAGGTTTTTAGAGCCCGTTGTGTTTCTTTAATTGACTAATGAATTGTTTAATTTTGTAACCAAATCAATCTTTATATTCAAAGGCTGTGATAATATTGGACAACAGAAATATGAACTGAATTGAAATAGACTTTTAAACAGCACAATCTATGTATTCAAGTTTATAATATAGAATGATCAAATAGATATTTAACTGTGAGGGACTGTTGAGACTGGACGGCTTTTTAAATGTTTATTCAATCCTATTCTGCAAAAGGCATAACCGATATCCACAGTTTTTTATTATATAAATTATCCCTGAAGTTCTGCCACAAACAAAATTATAAATAAGGCAAAAGTATTTTAGAATATATTTTTAAAATTCCTAAATTTTACATCTTGACAAGGCGTTAATTGCTTCACAGTTGCTCGGTATCCACACAAAAAACCCTCACAACGCAATCATTTTGTTAATGACAATATTCAGTTGAAATAATAATCCATCACAAATGTACTAAATTTGTACATATTGGAACTGAGGTTCAAGTATTGCAGAACTAACAACACTTATTTACATCTTTATTTGAAAGATTACATTGTTAGTTTGTTTAATCTACTTTTTCCTGCCTTTTTAATCAATGTTGTTATAGACAATGAAATTGATATTCTATTTTAGCATCTCCAAAACAACAATTGTGACATTAGTTTTTCTATGAGTCTCCCACCGCTACATTTTATACATCATCACTGATCATTGTTACTTAATACAGACACAATATACAGTAACTTTGACTAAACTACGGGCTCAAACTGTGAGGAGCAGAGCATGAAAAGCTTTTTTACTTGAGAAAAATAAGACTACACCCACAGCAGCCACTAAAACCAAGACTTTGTCAAAGAGTCACTTCAGCAAAATTAAAACTCGATAACCACAGTCAACTTCCACCTCCACAGATTTCAGGTGCACATCCAGTAAGTCACCGCTCCATGACTGAAGTCCTGAGACAATCTGGTTCTCTACTGATCGTCTTGAACATAACCTGATGTATTTCTGTGATATTGTTATGGACTGTGTATTAAAATCGATTTGAATAATTGTAAAGATTAAAGGTGCGTTGTGTACATATTCATATTCATATAGTCAAAACGCAGCGTGTATTTTGATTTTCATGGCGTTTCGCACAAAAGCCCCATTGTGACGGTGCAGACGGTTAAATTGTTTAATGGCTCAGTGTTACCTAAATGTACTGTATTTAATTAGTTATATAAATGTCCACGGTGGAACTATGGTTGAAGGTAGTTTTGAATTCTGAAAAAGGGTCGCATGGTTTTGGGAAAAGCTCTAACTGTATTAAGTTAGAGCTTAGGTACTGTATAAATAATTTCACTAACATTACCTATCTGTGACCCCAGATACAATGAAAATATGCTTCTACTATTCTATATCTATATATATATATATATATCTATCTATCTACTATAACAATTGCAATGTTGATTTATTCTTAATTACAAAAACATTGGACATGTTGCCACGTTGCAGGTGTTTTCTTTTGGTGTTTCAGTTCTCAAGACGATTATCCCATCAAAAAGGTCAAGAAGCCTCACATCATTCTCTCATTGGTTTTGCCAGTTTTATTGTATAAATCCAGTGTGTTTAAAGCTATGCGTACTCTCTCTGATCTGAACGGTCACTACCTAAAGCCCAGCACCATCACCAGTCATGAATGAGCCTAAGTGAGGGAATTCTGGAGAACGAGTTGAACATGAGGTTTGTGAATGAACTGAGAAGGAGAAACACATATGTCCTCCATCTGCAGGTTAAGCCATTGTTGTGAGAGTTGTGTTTAAACCAGTAGAGCACAGGCTACAGTAAATATTGCATTTGCAAATACATTTGCATTTTAATTTTAAAGTCAGAATCCAGGAACATTAACATGTGAAACTAAAATATCTAAGTAACAAGCATTTCAGTTCATGTTTGAACAGGTCTCTTCTACCACTTTTCACCAGAACACACACCTTTATAGTTGATACTTACGATTAAGATTTTATTGCCCATAAGGCTGAAGCCCTAATTCTGTGCTTTGAGTTCAGTGTAACTTGTCCAGTGGGTCTTTGTGGCAATGGAGAACTGTATTTAAAATACCCTCTACTCTCTTAAAGTTAAAATAGGATTTGAATAGTAAATAGCCTTTCCAAAAACAGAATCAAAATGAGACCTAATCCATGGGATTACTCGGCTTTCCTGTCACTCTTATACACTCAGAGCATTTTAAGTGCAGTAGTCAATGGGCTTTGAGCTGCAGGTAAAGATAGAAGAACGATCTGACTCTTGAGGAGATCATGCCAACAGATAATGAATGAAGAAGACAAACTGGACCCACATGTGATCAGGGGCCAGAGTGTGTGTAGTGAACGTAGTAATATGTGTGATGATATACGTGTACTCTCTGTGTTACCTCTGGTGATGAGGCTGTCGGCGGGAGGCAGGAGGGGCCCTTCATAGTCCATAACTCTCCTGGGACAACGCCGTGGAGCCCTGCACGCACGCGCACAGAGAACACACAACCTGGTCAACACTATAGCCTCTACACTTCAGTCAACTTGTAAGACAAACGGGAGAAGTACCTGACGCGTTAACGGCCGGGCCGGCGCAGACACTTCAAGTCTTGCACGGACATGTCCAAGTTCACCGTCCACGCCGCAGCTTCCCAGTTATTTGTGATATATAATTATGTCCCCATCGCTGAGCGGTCCGGCCCCGCTTCCTCTGCACTGTCCACTCCACGCGCCCTGACCGCGTCCCTGACCGCGTCCCTGACCGCGTCCCTGACCGCGTCCCTGCACTGCCCGGAGCGGGTTATGTCACCACCCCGTTACGTAACGCCAGTGGATCGGGTTCTACGGTTGAGAAACGTAATCCCGCGTTGATACTAATCTAGAAAACACAAAGCATTGGGCAGCCGCGGCGCACAGTTCTCAGCTGAATAATGTGGGGAGCGGAGGCCCCTGAGCTGCTGTATGGGCCAATGTTTAATGTTTGTTTTCTTCTTTTCTACTGTGATTCTTATTTCACTGGGTTCAATTTAGAGGTCAGTTATAGGTGTTGTGACAAAAACTGCACGCAAGTTATATTTTGTCAGCAGGTGGTTTTCATGCCCATAATCGACCCCCACTTTCAAAACCAAAGCATGTTGACCACAGCACGAAGGGAAATGCGAAAAATAACTGATGTTGGCGTCCACTGCGTAACAGACCCAAAGCACACACACAAAAAAGAAAAAAAAAAGGCTGTCAAGTGCAAAGCCAGCATTTCCATCTGCGTTTAGACGTGCAGGGGCCCCAAGACCAACAAATGCGCCTCCTCGTACTCACAAACCACACTCCAGACCAGAGTGTGAGAACGACTGCTGCTGCAAACCAACACACACAAACCACTGATTGATTGGAAAATGACAGATACAATAGCTGATGGTTGAAAACTCACGATGCAAACCATGGCAATATCAAACACGCACGTACAATGTGGCAAATGTGGTGTAAACAAATGGAAATGTAGATCATATTGTGAATGTTATAGTTTGAAGTTTAGCAAATGTTGAATACTGAGTTTATCATTTATAGTATTTTTTTTTTTTTAAATAAGGAAACTTTTAGGGTAACACTTCTGTATGTTTGTGATTATAAGTGTTTTGACCATTGAAACTATATATTTTGTTTAGAATTCTTAATTGCTATGGCAACGGTGCGAGATGTTCATCACTCTGAAACCCATGAAAGGACGAGCAGGTAGTGATTCCCCATTAAAAAAAAGTTGTGCCTGGTTATGAATTGTGTGATTAAGACTTGGTCATTTGCACACATCAACATATTTTCAAATTAATAAAATCAAACAACACTGAAGCAAATTGAATATTTTTTGTGGTCACTGAAGATAAATGGCCCTAAATAGTTGCCTCCTGTTGGTCAAATAAAAATCAACTTTAGATGAACATTGCCATCTACAGGTTTTATTAACACATTGCAGTTCAATACAGACTTGTAGCTTGGCCCTTATAATCCGTTGTACTTTTTGGCTGTCCCAAACACAATGACTGAGTTTGTCTAAGGGATCACAAAAGGTTAGAATCCGGGCATAAAACTTAAGTGCACACAATAAGCATGTGAGAAGAGTGACTGTGCTCACAGTGAAAAACAACTTAGAGGAGCAGAACATGTGTGAATATAACACCAAGCCTCCTGTCTCCGGGCGGCTGTGGCACGAGCACGGCTGCTGTTTGAGCCCATGATGCACTACAGCTACATCATGGAGAAAGTAAAGAGTTTATCCAATACTTTGTGGATGATGTGTAACAGGAAAGGTGCCGCTTCGACTTTTTCCTCATTAATTGATGACATTATTCTCGTAGTGCTGCATATTTTATTTTTATTTTTGGTTGGCCCTTATACTCAGTCGTAAAAAGGTGACATAAACGTATAAATACAATGACTAATAAGTCATAAAAAAAACTTTTTATTATTATTATTTTACATCAGAACAATTATTCTCTGGTATATATTAGTTATATTTAGAGAGTGATGGAACCATCTAAATAACAGGGAATGACATAAATAATAATAATGATAATATATATATAAATAAAATGATTTCAACTTCAAGTTAGTAAGCATGAGGTAGTAACAAAACAGTTTAGTGATAATGCAGATAAAGAATATAATGCAAACATACTGCAGATAAAATGATAAAAGCACGTGTCTTGTTAAATCCCCAACAGGTGGCCGACGTTGACAGACACAAACAGGCCTGAAAAACAAAGTTAGTATTTAGAAAACCAGATAAGGCAAAACTACAAAACAGTGTAGGGCTGGGTAAGATCTGTGTCATCGCTACCTTTTAAGTGGACTGTTTTGTGTAACTCTTATTGTTGTGTTTTAGGGAAACCATTTTACCATCGCTCCGGGACCTACAGATGAAAAAAGTCTCTCTGGCGAAGTCTGGTACATTTACAGTAATGTTGATTCAAGTACACTCACTGTCCCTGTTAAATAAACCAAATTAATAAATAAAATGTTACCTTAAAATCTATCTTCTTCAATATGGACTGAAAAAGAGCCTTGTCTTTGTGTCATTACTGTCCGAGGAGCTTGGCGTTGCTGGCATGTTTGATTATGTATCACTGTATTTGTCCTTTTTATCAGGAGCACATAAACCTGTTCAGAACCCGTCTTACCTGTTGCCTCCGTGTGCAGTTTGGAGCCGTCAGCGCTGGTCACTTTACAGTTGATATATGTTTTTCTGCCTTCTATCTTGTCCAAGGTTGTCTCCAGTAACACTGTGCTCCCTAACGGTATGGCACTGTGAAGGCAAAGGAAATGAAAGGTTAGAGAGAAAACTACTGCTACAATCATCCCTTTTCTCCATCTTAATTGTTGTCAACTGCAGCATTATGTAGTATTTTTATTTACTTGTTTAATATATGTATTTAAATCTAAATATATAAATAAGTGTTTTAAGTATGTAAGTGATCTACAATCTACAATATTATTTCATACAATTTTTTAAACATTCATTTATACAGGGGAAACCAAATGAAAGAAACATACAACATACAAAGAAAACAAAGAAACACATGATAACCTGATAAAATGCATATAAAACATTTACAAATACCTAAAACATTCAAAAAGAAAACCAATGGTAGTCTCTAACCAGTACGCTGAATTCATTAAAAGGCATACAATAATTTAATTTAAAAGGTCTTTGTATTTTGTTCCATAAACCGGGAACAAAGTCGTTGTCAGTGCAATTTGTGTCACCCATTTTTTTGTGAGTGTCTTTTTCCCTGCTGCCCGGAGTACACTGCAGAGATAGCTGTTGTCCATGGCATTGACTAAACAATTTAATCAACGGCCTTTTAAAATGTAGTGGTTTGTGCCAAAGCTGAAAGACAAGAAGTTTAAAAAACACTTGCCTTCGATAGTTGATGTTGAGGTTGGCAGTCATAACCATTCCAGAGATAAACGTGGCGTGTGTCGCTGTTATCACGTCGATCATAGTGGCTATTGCCCCTCCGTGAACATTACTGAATGAGACAGAGATTTTACACCGTTACTTTATCCCCGTGGAACACTATACAGACGATCAGGCGCAGGCACATGGGCAGATATTTATTACATTACAATATCGATATGAAAATCATGCTTTTTCCCTGGAACAACTTGACAAATACCATGATTCGGGTTATTTAAGTGTATTCAGTATTTTTGAAACGTTGTCGGTTGTTTGTCTACAGAAAATAATCGTATTTTCATAATCGTAAACGTTATCTGGACTAGACTCTAAAGCACACATGAAAAGACCTATTATAACACAGTGGCCTTATTAAATCATAATGTCAATAAAGAATAAACTACTTCAATAATAGATAGTTGTAAATGATCTCTGTCTTCAGGCACCATATTTCAAACTTAATCAATGTAAAATAGAATTAACCGTTTGACTAGTCGACTACTAAGATAATCGTTAGTTGTAGCCCTTATATTTTTGGGTAAACTTTTAGGGTATTTGTTTTAATAGCCCTATTTGAGTCCGTATTAATCTTGAATAAACACTTTGCTGTTGCCGTCCTTGTACATTGCGGAGAGATATGAGTTTTTTTTCAGGTTCTTGGCCTTGAACTTATCTTTGTGCTTATCTTTATGTTTATAATTAGGAGCCCATTAGCTGAAATTAACAGGCAGCTACTCTTCCTGGGGTCCTTTACACTACGTGATACCCTAACTATACCATAAGTAGATCATTGCTTTACATTTTGTTCATTGTAAACTGGAACATCTAAAAAAACGGTTTGGAAACAGGTCCATTGACGTCCCGTTCAATTCCCGGTAACAAATGACATGTTTTTATTTTTGGAAAGAGTGTACATGCCACTTATAAACCCCCTGCATGTCTTAAAATAAATGAGGAAACATTATCATACCAAGGTTAAAAGTCATTAACGTCGGCAGAATATTTCCCCTTTGAATGCAATATAAAGAAATGCACTGGCTCTAAGAAATTTGTAAGACACATTTTTGCCTCTAAAGCAGATGATATTTTGTAAAGACATGTGAAATACCCTGGTGGTCCCTCCAGTAAATGTCCTGCTTGGAATAAACAGACGCTTTTCTTCTCCTCCTTGTTCACAAAGATGACGTACTCAAAAGCTGCTCCCGCCTGTTTAATATTCCTGGTGAAAAGTCTCGCCTTCGACTGTATCATTGCGCTCAGGTACTGTCCACCTGAAGAGCACAGGCGCTAAATATTAATAACATCAAAGTGGCTCCAACAACGCTCATTTTTTCTTCTTTTTTATACATTCACAAACTCAAAGTGCATATGACAGGTTTGACTACATATTTCGCGGATGATTATGTTGAAGATTAAACAAAAATGTGGCCACTTTTTCCCCAGTCTGGACCATACATACATCCACATAATCGACAAGAACGACAACGCAAGACATAGAAAACAATAGTTAAGTTAAATAAGTGCAATGAAACAATATAATACAGTGCCGTGAGCAGTTCTTTACCTGTGGCATACTTGATAAAGCGGTTATAGCTTGGGAGTCGGATCCAAGCTTCCTTTTGTTTTTGAACGTCTTCTGTTTCCATCTCACACTGGCTGTTGTAATGATCGTAAAGCTCCATCATTTTGGGGCCCCATGATGAGTTTGGTAGACTGAAGTCTCTTGGTCGTCTCGAGAAAATTCCTGGCAAATTCTGTCAAAAAAAAAAAGAGAAGAAATGATAATATGATTTTGATTACAACACGAGATTAAAATATAAATGGAGGTAAAAAGGTTTAATGTCATACTGTGGAACATTCAAGGCAAAGCGCTATGTACTAGAAAATTGTTGCTATAATGTTAACAGTAACATTAAGCACTTATATGTATACCGAGCAGAGCAACCGAGTAAACTGACAGTGGATTCAGCTGCCTCTTTTTTTGTGTCAGAGCACACGCCACAGTTACTATTCCTAATTACTATAAATAATGAGGTTTTCGGTAAAAGGAACAAGTTGTGATCCCATATCTCTTTAAACTTTGAGTCAGGAGTAACAGTTGCTCCATGACTCCCACTTTTTGTTAGAAATGTAATCATGACTCAGAATAGAAAAAGGCTGTATTCCTCCCTTTTTCAGACTGCTTTAATAAGCTCATGCCATTTATAAAAGCCTATTTCTTCAAACTAAATTAAGAGGTATTTTTTTTTTATCTCCCAGGAGTGTCTAAAATGTATGATGATGAAGTTTCTAAATGATAAAACACAGATCATAAAAAAAACTTACTTTTGTTCAGTGTCCCCTATCTAGACACTAATGTTTGGACTATGCTGTCTGCATGTTCAAAATGGGTTAGATTGAGGCTAAATGAAGCAGACCATCACATTATTCAAATGTCAATGATTGACTGATATCAAATCTAAACACTCGTGATTTTAAGGCTTTATCAGAAAAAATAAGCAACAATTTAGAATTTTCAGAGTAGAAATATCAGTTTTTTTGGTCAATTACAAAATATACTAGCTTCAAATTGTGTTTGAGGTTCACGCAAAGTTCAGTTTATGTAATATCTGTAGATAGAATGAATAACAAAACAAGAAAATCTTATATAACATCTTAATAAATACAATGTAAAGTACAACCGTATTTCTCTTCGATACAAGTTATATCCCATGTATCTGATTGACGTTTTAAATAAATATATATTTTATGAAATGTTGTAGTTAATCCAAGTTTCTGCATTGAAATCACATTATGTTCCACTTCATTTTAGTTGCCTCCATTCAGGAATGTATGACGTACCCAAACTGTCATTCGTTTACACACTCTTCATGTTTTCGGGTTATTACACATAATAGAGATGCATCTGGAAAACAACCCATTCACGGGAGGGATATTGTGAACCAGTCACACCAGCACGTCTGTGACTAAAACAGATATATATATTTAGGCATAACTTACCACTGTGGTGTGCAGTTTAGCTCCGTAAAACTCCGCAGAAACGCAAGTCTTCACGATGCGCAGAGTGTGGAAGCCCTTGAACATTTGACCAAGGACCCTCGCCATAACCGGTCACATATAACAGCTCACGTTATTCAAACAAACCCTCCGCTGATGAGAAACACAGCTCTACATGTTTTGTGGAACTCTCGGAGAGCTTGTTCTGTACAGCCGCCTTCACAATATGCGTAAAACGGCTCAAAACCATGGTCAAAACAACTAAAAGCCGGTTCAATGTGTTATATTCTTCTTCGCTGGTTCTGACGTTCAGCGTAGAGGGCGTGAACCGCGCATGATGTCGCCGCCCACTGGTAGTTCCGGTACTGCATTCAACTTGACGTGCGCAAAGAGGAAATAATTGTGTCAGTTAACTAAAGGAGATAATCGCCATGGCAACGTACAACCAACGTCCAGTTCCAGCAGCCATGTGTTTTTGTTTTGTCTTTTATTCAAGGAAAATACAATTCGAACGCTTTGACAGAGATAACAAATATATAACCAAGTGGCTGGCGTTGTGGAGGAACATCTGTGCGGAGTATGGACCGGAAACCCCAAGGTTAAATTTGGAAACAGAGAGAGAAGGACTGAGCCAAGATCCTGTGGGACTTCCTAGTACAGACTGACAGGCAGAATGGTAATAGAAAACCACTAAAAATAAACACATCACATTCAATATCTGGCTTTACTAGTATTAATCCCATCAAGCCTCCACTAGAGGGCGCATAAGACACATACAAACGTTTCATTGGCACAGCGTCACACTTTGCTGAAACTTCAGTTGCATTCAGAGCAGGGGCGAAGATGAAATGGTGACTTATGAATTACTATCATTTGTTTATTCATTTTTAATACAAATAAAAATGGTCTTTTTGATCATCCAACCCTAGCATTAAAATGAGATTAACTGGACCGAGCACCACTATTTGGACCCGTTTTTGCAAACTTTGGACTGATGTTTGTAAACTTGCTTCTTGTCCTGAACAAGGAGCAAGTTTTACAAACACGACACAGCAAAACAGGTCCAACCTTCAGCCTCTGGTCCACAGTCAGAACAAGCACTCGCTGTAAACTTTAGAGGAGAGACAGAGGAGGCAGAGAGCACTAGTGATGCACAGGTTGTCTAAATCCAATTTCATTGCTGTGTGGGTTATAAAATACTGACCGCCGTATCCATGTCCACACTGCACATGTAACTTAGCATTCAGACGCAGCTCCTCATTAGACTAATTTCTCTATGAATGTCAGATTATAAAAAAAACTTGCAGAATTTTGAAGCTTAACATACAGAGAACACGTCTGGCTCTGCTCCTGGGCTTGCACTGAGCAAGTGATCGAGCGAGAGAGTGAGGGTGAGAAAAACAGACGCAAAGTTCCAGTTCCTTTTTAAATTATTATTAATCATGCCGACTTTGTTAAAAAGCATCATTGCTCAGGTGCAGATCCTACATACTGTCAACAGTTTAGAGCTTTCAGGTACATTTTCCGACAGAATCAAAACCGTCCAATTTACACTGCATTTCAATATGCAACCTTTTTAATGGACGCGGGGCAGATCGGGGTAAATCTTCTTCAATTTATCCGGGTCGGGTCAGAGAACGCCAAAATTGCAGGACCCACGGTTCGAATAAAGCCTGACTCGTGCATTACTAGAGAGCACAGTCACTTTAGCGAAAACTAATTGCCAACTTGCTCTAACCTGTTGCCTCTCCTCTCTTTACTTAGCCTCACACTCTCTCTCTTACTTTGCTGATAATAAACAGTTAAGTTTAATCCCGTCAGGTGTCAAAGGTTTTAAAAGCAGAGAATGCTTCTGAAGCAGTGACTGTACTGCACACGCGGACTGAACCAAGTCAACAAAAGGAAGAGGGTTTGTTATTTTGAAACATAAAATATCCACACTTTTCAAAAATAAATTACATGGAAGAGATGAGGGGGTTTCTTTTTGGCCACATATTTGTTCTTTCACTTAGAAATCAGACAAACCAACTTTTCCACTGGTTCAAGATGTGCTCAGTACAACGTAGTTTCACTGGTTTGACCAAAATGTTGGTAGATCTACTGCGGGTCACCTATACCACACAGCTTCCTGCAAAAGTTAAAAGGGGAAATGTTAATAATAATCTACTTCCTACTCAGACGTTAAACATTTAAATATGAATTGGGTGTGGCTGCATGCACAGTCACACCCAAATATTACTAAGAACATATGGTAACTAAACGCCCATCAAACTAACAATCACTGTTGGTCGTTAGGTCATTATTTGTTAACTTCTTATTTTATTATGTGGTAAGAAATATGTTTCTCTGTACATTGGTGCAAAACATCATTGTTTTTTGGGTGGTGGAGCCTGGCATGTTTACTTATTGAAGTCGAGTATGTTTTTGTGTGATATTCCATAACAGAAACTAGTCTAGATGTAACTTGAGCATGATGGAAAATAGCTTGGAGCATCTTTTCTCTCTTTTCTGTTGTCATCTGTGCTTTGTCCTGTCCTGCCCTATAGGCTATACTTGTATCTCATGCTAGATATTTGTCACACTACTGCAAAGAGAGTCGATATAGTTTAATTTTTGAAATTGAATGCAAACAATTTGGATCCTTACCGAGCCTCAGCATTGGTTGTATCCACTGACAAACAAATGGTTTTCTCTCGTTCCAGAATGCGTGCCTTCAGATCCTCGATGGTCTTCTGAGCGATCTGTTTGGCCTCGTCGTGCTCATCTTCAGATTCAAAGACACAATTGAAAATGATTGATAACAAAGTACAGACACAGATCATTCACACTTCTAAGTTCAGAGGGATAGAGCGGATAGTGGTGGAAGTACTAAAGTAAAAGTAAAGATGATTCACAAAGACTTATAACTAATGAGTGAAAGGTGTATGTTCTGTTGGGGCGGTCCTATTCTGTATCTGCTTGTCGCCATGGAGAAGTTATTGCTTTGCCTGGAACGTTCCACAGTATGGCGTTAAACATATCTACACTTGGATTCCACCAAGTAATTACGGTAGGTACGAGCAGCTGCAGGGGGTGGTCTTTCAGCTGTAACACGGTATTTAAACCAAAACTGACGCAGCTTCTCATTTCTGAAACAACCGTGTGGAAAGACAAATCCCATGGTCATGGAAAAAGATGTCGGCGTGTTTGAGAAGGGTCACATCATTGAGAGAAAACATCTAAGGAGAAGCAGGAACTAATCCACCCCAGATCTGAACCCCAGTGAGAGTGTTTGGGACGAGCTGGAGGAGGCTTTGTGCAGCGGTCACTCTCTCACATCATCAATACAAGATCTGTGTGAAAAATAATGCAACACTGGATGGAAATAAAATGTCTTAATGTTGCAGAATTGTGCCGTAATCAAATCAAAGTGCTCCGACCAAATATTAGAGAGAGTGACCCTTTATTTTGGACAGGCAGTGTAACTTGCACTTTAATTGCAGGTGTTTCATTTGTAAAAAAAAAAACATACATTAATACAGTGTTGCCTCTGCACAGATCTGGCCTGTAACTGCCTGCTCACAGTAAGGATCCAGCTTTTTGTACATTTTTAAAAGGCAATAAAAACATCCAAAGATACATAATACGTCTATGTAGCAGAAATGTGGCAGTCACTTACCTTTCCGTTTACCAAAGGAATCCGTGACTTCATTCTTTGTTTTCTCCACATCACCCTGAAGAAACAATAAGGATTAAACATCATTAAAGATACTTTGACCTGTAGTCTATCCGTAACCTTTGCCCAGTTTAAAACAATACATCCTTTCAGTTCCTACTTTACCTTTTCCTTGTTGCATGTGCCGATTTTCCCCTCCAAAGTAATTTTCTCTTGTTTCAGAGTGTCCGTCGTCTTCTTCAGCTCCTCGACCTGTTTGGTAAGCTTCTCGAGGTCATCTTTTTTCCCCCAGAAATTCTTTTTCAGCCCTGCCAGCGCCGTTTCTTGTCTCGATATCTCGGCGGCTTTGTTTATGGTCGAATCTCTCACATTTCTACTGGTCAACTCTTGGCGCACGAGCTGGAAGATCATCACGACCGTGACACCCATTGCCACCACGCACACGAAGATAAGCAACTTCATTCTGCACCGGGGCAAGTCCTCCACATATGACAGAAATCGCCGTCGCCTCAAACGCGCATCGCCCGTGTGTGTGTGCCACTGAGCACCTTGCCCCCCGCGGAACCTGCTCAACTTGCTCTTCAGGATAAGCAAACAAGACGGCAGGTGTATTATTGACACCCACGTCACTCAAATCACCACCGGAACGCGCGTCTGCTGCAGAGCTTTCATCAGTTAGACCGAACTCAAAACGTCATGGCTTCTTAAATGTCAACCGTAGTCAAAATAGGCTTAAGAAATAGGAAAAGTTGTCTATTAATTTCCTGTTTCGGCTGCCAACTCTCTCTCCTTATCTCTCTGTCTCTCTCTTTCTCATTCGGGATGTCCAGCAAAACGTGTACAGGTGTCACGCGGCCAATCACGAGCGCCGAGTCCCGAATAGGGGCGTGCCTAAAGGGTGAGCGCGGAACGTGATTGGCTGTCTCCGAAACACCGCTCGAACCAGACAGACAGGTGCAGTAGGGGAATAAGGTTTCCGTAGATTCACATGTAGTGAATTGAGTTCATTTTTCAGATTGTTTAATCGGCCAAATTTAGCCCGCAATCGATCATGAAGTTGCAAATGCTGCTGCCGATTTCTCTTGTGGTGTCGTTGGGCTCGTTTGCGCTCATGAAAATCCGCGTTAAAGATTTGGTCTTACGAGAGAAGCAGGACACGTTTTTGTCTGTGAAGTTGCGGGTGGTGCAGGACATGGTGACGGAGTACCACACGGAGATGGCGAAGGCCGATAAAGATATGGAGTCGGGGAAGGCTGCGCAAGCGTTGCTCCAGAAAGAGATGCCTGGACTGAACACAGACACTAAGAAAAGCGAGCTGGATATGTGTTTGAACACGAAGGTATGCGTGTTTATCATGGCACAGGTGTAAGCATGTAATCATATGTGCAATGTACATATAGAGACGGGCAAAACATGGGCTAATTAAAGGTGCAATGCGTAACTTTTCCTGAAATGTTTTATGGGCATATTTCTGGCAGCAGGGAAGAAGACCATCACAAGGGACTGTTTTTTTTGTTTGTTTTTTTACACATTCAGTAGTCTGTGTGAAAACAGTGTCTACAACAGATGGCTACAAAATAAATTGTTTCTATATTCAGAACTCTTTTGCTATCTGTGTCTTTCTGGTCTGTTGTTTTGTGTCATATAAAAACTGGGAGGAACTCCTATCATATTAAGTGTGTGGCACAAATTTGATCAGATCTGCGGCAAGGCGAGCCCGCTCACAGTTGCACATTTTTTAATTATATATATCTTTTAAGAAATAACACATTTAATTGGAATATATCTTCATGGAGACAAGCAGGCAGCGTTAAGCTTGGAAAAAAACAAACTTGGACAGATCATTCTTCCTACAAGGTTTTAATCTTCTGTACATTACAAATATGAATAATTGTCTTTTGTTTTTTATTTTGGCAGAAATTGGCGACAGATGAAGTCGGATCCCTGCAAGAGCAAGCAAAAACCTTCCAAGGTATGTTTTCTTCAACCTCCAATGTCAAACCTATCTCGGCCATTGCCAAACTAGCTGTGATTGGTGGAAAATCATTCATAAACTGGCAATTCAAACAAATATGTGGCTCATTATTGCCTAAAGGGGTTTGGTCTCGGCACACATTTTAGGCTCTGGCCCATTTTATACAATACTGCCCAGTCTAAAATACTGTTCTAAAATGTATTTCGTTTGACAGATGAAAGTACAAAGGAGAGGACGGCCTGGGAAGCAGAGATAGCAACTCTTAACGAAAAACTCACTGCACAAAGTCCCATTTGTAACTACCTCAAACCTGGCTCATCAGTGAAAGAGTATGTTCTACAGTAACGTCCTATTCATTCATTCATTTTGTGTGGTTTGACCCATCATTTGTAACATTTCTGTGTCTGCACTTGCACGTTTATAGTTTTTGTCCTGAGAAGAAAGAAGAAACAAAAGCAGCGGAAAAGAAGGACGAGGGGAAAGCAGACTCGTCAAACCCAGATGCGCCCAAGCCAGATGCGCCCAAGCCAGATGCGCCCAAGCCAGATGCGCCCAAGCCAGATGCGCCCAAGCAAGATGCGCCCAAGCCAGATGCGCCCAAGCAAGATGCGCCCAAGCAAGATGCGCCAAAGCAAGATGCGCCAAAGCAAGATGCGCCCAAGCAAGATGCGCCAAACCCTGATGCGCCAAAGCAAGATGCGCCAAACCCAGATGCGCCAAAGCAAGAAGCGCCAAAGCAAGAAGCGCCAAAGCAAGAAGCGCCAAAGCAAGATGCGCCAAACCCAGATGCGCCCAAGCAAGATGCGCCCAAGCAAGATGCGCCAAACCCTGATGCGCCAAAGCAAGAAGCGCCAAAGCAAGATGCGCCAAAATAATAAAATCCTATAGTAACTGTCATGCACAACTGCGCCTGGCTTATTCCAATCAGTGATAGTGTTGTCGCGCCCATTTTTATTAAAGTCCCATGAAAAACTTGCAGAGTCACGTTGAATAAATATGTGTAGCTTGAAAACAAAAATACATACCTTTGTACAAACCAGACGTGTCCTCAGTTTAAGCTTTCATATCATCACATTCTACACGTGTTGTTGGTCATCATTCATTAGCAACCCGACACTCGGTCCGATGTGCGGTTTTAACAATGATTTATTATGGCGAGACTCTGCAAATGGGAATATAATTTATTTATTTGATTGACCTTTATTAACCGGGAAAGTCTCACCGAGATTCAGAATCTATTTTTCAGGCGCTGTTGTGGCTCTGTCCCATTCACGCTATTTGATCATTTCATGACGTGAAAATCTCAATTGTATCTGCGTAGAAAAGGAAAAACCTGATAAAACACCTATACTGTTGAACTCGATCAGTTTTGGGTTAGAGATTGAATCCACAAAAGCCTAATTCAGTGGCTTATAGTCCTTTAAACTGGCAACAATTGGGCCTGTGTGATTACTGCCTCCACATTTTGAAATATATGCAATGTTAAAATTAAAAGGCTAATTGTATCATGTGATTATCTACAGAATCATGTTGTGTGAACTGAATTAATTTTCCTGATGTGTACCATGGGCTCTTTATTTATGTATGTATGAATGTATATATGTACTTTTCTAAGTACATATATACATTGGTCAGACATGAAATATAGAAGTCAAAAACTGCAGCAAAGAGTGGCTTTACTTAAAAAGATGTATTATTACTACTATTACTACCGGTAAGTATGAAGTACAATTCACAGTAACTCAAGTAAAGTGCCACAAAATGTTGCCTTATTTATGTGGTGTGTTGAAAATATTGTTTGTTAGCGTTAAAAGTTTCTAGTGAATAAAAATGTTAATTGGATGTTTTTGTTCTACCTGTAAGTAATTTTTCTATTGATAAATGTCCAACCCAAACGCCTACAATGCAGTTTGTGTGATGCAAGTTGAAAGCCAACACCCTACTAATTGCTACTGTGTTTAAGGTGCTTACAACAGGTTAAACTACACATTTCACTAAAACATAATGGACTTGTATTTAAGATTTCACCCATATATTTTTGCCCAGTTTGCCCATTTTGATGACATTTATAGTGTTACTTCCTGGTTGGACATGAGCAGAAGATGTAGATGTGACATATATAGAGGTCATACCACAACTGTTACCTAGCAACCATACTGAAAACAAGACCCAAAATCCATATCAGTTACACTATAGTTATGATTTGACAAACAATGATACCATATAATGCCTTTATTTCAGGTAAACTCGACTCGACTAGTAAATTTCAAGTTTTCTTTTTCAACTTCTCTTCGCAAACTGCCATATGGACTACTACAGCAGTCTAAGTCAATAATTAGAAAACCAGGAGAACCTGTTTTCAGGATGGTTGCTAGGTAACAGTTGGCACCCAACCAGATAATTGCATGCCCAAAAATTCCAGTCCGGATCTACTAAACAAATACTACTACTAAACAAATACAACAAATAGATTTCATATTTTTGTTGTGCATTTGAGACTATTCAGTTTTTTTGGAAACTGGTAGAAACTGAGTAGACATTTGGTGTGTGTTATACCTTTAGATATTTCCATCTCTAAACATTCTGTCAGTAACAAAATAACATAATTTCCTCAGAAAAAATATATTTTGTTTCCCTCATAAAGGCCCAGTTCTGAGGATAAAGTGACCACAGTTTGGGCAGTTTCGGGCAACAAACAAAGCACAAAAAGAATGTTGTTTGTGCATTACATGGTGTGGACGTTGACAGACACTTACCTGTGGCACAAAGACACAAAGATGAAACTAAAGGACAGTGTTAAAAGAATGTTTAAACAAATCCAAGCTCATTATTTTGCTCGCAGGAATTTCAAAAAGAACAATAATTTAGGTTCAATCGTGTGACATTTCTGATGGATTTTTAAGATTTGAACTTAACGTGATTAAATTAAAGCTGTCGACTATCCATGGGTTTCAGAATCCAGGACCATTTCAAAAGCGATTAATAAATGAAAAGAAAAGACTATATCTTAAGAATGGGTAAAAGTACTCAAAATGCTCAGGGCAATCCTATTTGTATCCCTCGTTAGTAAATTTGTTTAATACGTGTACTGAAAAACTTTGACCTTTGATAAAAGTCCTATAAACTTTTCTTTGCATTAAGGCTGACTCCAGCTAAATAAATCATGTATCCATTGTTGGAAATTGCCATATTTTGATCAAATGAGAACGTCTGACTGAATTGCCCCCTGTCCCACTGCCGGAGCCGCCTCTGCCCCATCTGTGGGTCTGTCCCGGGCAAACGCTCCCTCCAGGCGCACAGGCAATCACAGGGCCATCATTCCGCCCCAGTGGCACCACAAGGTCGACACCCAAAGAGAAAAAGAGAGCAGCGAGCGAGTCTGAACCGTCCAGAGGTGGTGGGAATATATGCATGAGGTAAAGAGGGCTACGCCGAGTTAAATGTCTAGTACAACTGTCAATCAATTAAGGACTAGTACAGGATGAAGCATTTAAAACAGCGATAAACTATGTCACACACGCACAAACATCAGGTCAAAATTGGGACTAAACTGAGACTATAATATTATAACTAAACCTGGACTAGACCAGAAGTGGAAAGTAACAAGCAAGTAGTTTTTACAGTGCCTGGTTTACTTCATTACATCCGAGAGCAGGAAAATATGTGAAAAAACTGGAAGGACTGGTTTGAGGACGAACTGGTTTGAGGAGTTATGTAAACACATTCGTTGTGACATAATGTGAAAAAGTTTTGAGTTCACATTAACAGTTCTCAAAATCAGTTCGAAATACTCTTACTTTTTACTCTTAAAGTACATTTTTAAACTTCAAAATGTTTACTTGAGTAGATTTTTGTATGTGCTGCTTATACTTTTACTTGAATATTCTTTGTTTTGCTCCTGTATCTGTTACTTAGTAACAAAACGTAGTACTTCTTGCACCACTGCACTAGACAACAATAAACATAAATGCAGCCATATCCTGGAGTGTAAAAGCATAAAAGACGAGACAATAATGCAGTATACCACAGTGACTAAGCTGAGCCACTTTTATGGAACTAAAATTATAGCAAAGTAAGTCAGACTTGGCCAAATGATTGAGTTAGTAACTTTTCAGGAATAACACTCTGGTTTAAAATGAACTTAATGCGCCTCTATATTAAAAAAATAAAATGCCAAGTCATCACTTATTACATTCTAAACCCACCATAATTTAATCATCAACCTCGAGCCTTAATCTACAAAGGGGGTTTTGTATGTGTGTGTTATGAGAATTATTATTATTTACATACATAGTGCTATTTGTATTAACCTGATGTAATTATGTGTTGTAAATATGCAAATATTGTGATATGACTGTACATTTGTCATATGGGTGAATAAAAACGTACACTTTGCCAAACTGTAATCGCACAAATCTACTTTCTATTATATAGCAAAGATTAAACTTAGGGACAGACGGTGTTGAAATAATTTTTAAATAAATCCAAGTTCATTATTTTGCTTGCAGGTAGAAAAATGATCTCTTAATTCGAGAGTTTAGGTTCAATTGTGTGACATTTCTGACGGATTTTTTATATTCATACTTAACGTGATTAAATTAAAGCCGTCGACTATCTATAGGTTTCAGAATCCAGGACCGTTTCAATAGCGATTAATACATTAAAACAAAATATTATATCTTAAGAATGTGAAAAACTCTCAAAATGTTGCATAAAACCGGCCACTGAAACCCATGAATAAGCCAATCCAATTTTTATTCCACGTTAGTAAATACGTTTAATACAAAGTGTGCTGAAAAACTAGTCAAATATTAGGTTTATTAAGTAAATACATCATAATAAAACTTTGAACTTTGAATAAATGTCCAATCTCTGCCCCATCTGTGGGTCTGTCCCGGGCAAACGCTCCCTCCAGGCGCACAGGCAATCACAGGGCCATCATTCCGCCCCAGTGGCACCACAAGGTCGACACCCAAAGAGAAAAAGAGAGCGGCGAGCGAGTCTGAACCGTCCAGAGGTGGTGGGAATATGTGCATGAGGTAAAGAGGGCTACGCCGAGTTAAATGTCTAGTACAACTGTCAATCAATTAAGGACTAGTACAGGAGTTACTGGATGAAACATTTAAAACAGAGATAAACTATGTCACACACGCACAAACATCAGGTCAAAATGGGGACTAAACTGAGACTATAATATTTATCCATGAACAAGGTCATACCAAGTCTACATTTGGATTAGATTGTACTGTAATTATATTTTGAACAAACAATGGAGTAAGTTGCCTTGTCTAAAATGAACACAATTTACCTCGGTGTAGAAAAAGATTCAGTTGTTGTCATCTGGACTCTGAACGTTTCGACTCTCATTTAAGAGTCATTCTAAATCGGGATGATTGTCTTGGATGAAAGTCGAAACATTTAGTTTTTTCCTAAAAAACAGAGTACAGATGATACAACTGAATCTCTTTCTACAATGGAACACTCGAATGAGGGATTACCCCAAAATGTACCTCAGTGTTTAAAAAAATGAATGTAATTATAGCCTGGTAATTTATTACATTCCTAAATTGACCATAAATTAATCATCTTACAGTTATTAGTTACAACAACTCAGTTATAGTTACACTATATAACTTGTGTTGTGTGTGACCGCGGTGAAGTTAGTTTCACGTTGGACGTTGGATATTCGCCTCCGCAACTAGAGCGGGAGCTTCCTCTGAGTGTGCCCCGCCTGCAGTAGCTCGACACAGGGAGCTGCGCGCTGAAGTGCCGCTTGGTGCGCCAGTTAGGGACAATCTCTAAAGTACCGTTTGTTTAAAAATGTGTTATTAAAAAATATCAAACGTATTTATATTTAAAAAAAAAAAAAAAAAAAAAAATATATATATATATATATATATATATATATATATATATATATATATATATATATATATATATATATATAGAGCATGAATCCAAGTTGCTAATATTAGATGCAATAGTCCTTTTGGGCTGAAAAATTAACCCTTTGTTGATTTTTAAGGAATATTTTTCATCAAAAATCAAGGATTCTCTTCAATAGCTCCTAAGTCAGCTGACCTAGAAAGTCAAACCCAAGTGATTATAGTAGTTGTGGTCTCCAGGTATCACGCACACCTTTTACTTTTTCAAATTAACCCTTTATAGAATTTTAAGGAATATTTTTCGTCAAAAATCAAGGATTCGCTTCAATAGCTCCTAAGTCAGCTGACCTAGAAAGTCAAACCCAAGTGATTATAGTAGTTGTGGTCTCCAGGTATCACGCACACCTTTTACTTTTTCAATTTAACCCTTTGTTGATTTTTAAGGAATATTTTTTGTCAAAAAACAAGGATTCTTTTCAATAGCTCCTAAGTCAGCTGACCTAGAAAGTCAAACCTAAGTGATTATAGTAGTTTGAGTCTCCAGGTATCACGCACACCTTTTACTTTTTCAAATTGACCCTTTGTTGATTTTTAAGGAATATTTTTTGTCAAAAAACAAGGATTCTTTTCAATAGCTCCTAAGTCAGCTGACCTAGAAAGTCAAATCCAAGTGATTATAGTAGTTGTGGTCTCCAGGTATCACACACAGTTTACTTTTTCAATTCCAATCTGGGCGATATAACAGGCCTTTCATTGTTATTCAGCATAAAGGGCTTCTTGAGCCGCTCTTGGTCTGACCCGTCACCCAGGACCTCTTTGCCTTGGGTGACCTTACCGGGGGCCTCAAGCCCCTGACAATGTAGCTTCTCCATAGGTTCATTTGGGCTCAACCTCTCATAACCCTCTTTACTTTCTCCACTGCTCTTCTCCCTGTACACAAACTGCTGCTCCTTCTGCCGCTGCCATCTCTGCAAGACTTGTACGTCTTCAGGGCTCTTGGACGAGCAGGTCGGATCACCACCGACCCTTCTCACCCTGGACTATTTGAGTAGTCCTTAAGCAGGAGACCACTCCCCTCAGGCAGGAGGCTACGGTCCATCCGGACCAGAACCTCCCACCACAAGAAGTTTCTTTCCCTCTGTTGTTGGACTCATGGAACACTTCTTAAACACTGTCATTTTAACCATGATTTAATCAATCACTGCACTTGTAAAGTAAAGTCAACTTTAAATCTTGTGTACATAGTAAGTCTTTTTTTTTTTTTTTATCTTATATTAAATTTAAATTGTTTTTCTTTCATGCATGGCCTATTTAATTTTATACATCCTGTTTGTATTATTGTTCTTGGTTGTATGTTGCATCAAAATCACCAAAAGAAGTTCCTGGCCTTTTAATTTGTCCATTTACAATGGCAATAAACCTTTTCTTATTCTGATTTCTGATTCTGATAATCCCTGAAAGTACATTAGAATAAAATTGCACTGGATGAAATATACATATTTATTAATGTGTTTGCAACAGGTAAGAAATAAATAAATAGAAAATATGTGTCCAGCAGAATAACAACATTCTGAAACAAAATGAGAAAGCCAAGTTTGTTGGTGTTGTGTGGTTGTCTCAGTTGCAGACAAGGCATTTCCATGCTTTTTCGTCTGCGTTGTTGATGTCAACTTCTGACATTCCAACGCATTCCCCGTGAAACCAACGGTCACAATCATCACATTGAATCTGTCATAATAAAATTAAATAAGAAACATTATTATGTGGTATTTTAGGAATGCAGTATGTTAATACATAATTACAACTAAATTAAATCACTCTTACCCAGCCTGCTGGTGGCTGACCAGGAAGTTTAGGTGTTTTTTTGTGTGCACACATCACACAATTAGATTCTGTTTGAAATACTACCAAAAAAGTAGTTTTAGTCTTATTAGTTTATTTACTGTACAAAAAATGTTTTTAACTTTGCATACTACTGACCTGAACCCTGCAAGAGGTCAACAGCCATTGCCTTTCTCTCTTTGTACATACTACCTCTCGTAGTAGAGAACTCGATGTTGGGGATCGCCGGGAAAGCCTGCATTATCTGCTTTGCCATCTAAAAATACACATTTACAAACAAAGAAAATTACAATATGCGATGCAATAATAGTGAATCCTGTTAATTGATAATGTCAATAAGCCTCTTTCTTATTCTAATTCTGAAAGAGAAAATTCTGGGCCCTAATATAAACCATATTTTTTAACCTCTATTTTTAACCATAGGGCCCAAAGTAGAGGCGTGAGCACCTTATTGAGGACAGCATGATCAGTTAAATACAATACAGATATGGGCACAGTCTGGTTACTTTGCAGACAACATCTCTGTTTCACTGTCAGCAGGTGAATGTGGGCCAGTGGATTCACTCTGTCACTGCATCCAACAGATCAGTGTGTGGACTGGCCTCCTGCTGGTGCAACAGATCAGTGTGTGGATGCAAAACAACTTTCTCTTGCTGAACTCAGACAAGACCTAAATCATCGTCTTTGGCCCAAAGAAACAAAGAGAAAGTGTTCACCTCCAGAGTCTCACTCTAAAACCTACAAACCTGGGGGCAATAATGAACTCAGACTTGAATTTTCAAAGCCATGTCAATTCAATCAGTAGCTTTTTAAAAAACATTGCCAAAATCAAAAGTATAGTGTCTAAACTTGGACAGACTTATCTGTGCATTTGTCTCCAGTAGATTAGACTACTGTAACGGCCTGCTCACTGGCCTCTCCAAACGAGCTGTAAAACAGCTGCAGTACATCCAGAACGCTGCTGCTCGGGTACTGACTAGAACCAGGAAGTACGATCACATTAGTCCTGTTCTCAGGTCTCTGCACTGGCTCCTGTGGCTCAGAGAAGAGACTTTAAAGCAGCTCTGCTTGTGTACAAGTCTCTCCATGGCCTAGCACCAAAGTACATCTCTGACATGTTAGTTCCATATGAACCACGGACTCTGAGGACCTCAGGGACCGGCCTCCTGCTGGTTCCCAGAGTCAGGACAAAACATGGACCGGCCTCCTGCTGGTGCCAGAGTCAGGACTAAACATGGGGAATCTGCGTTTCAGTTTTATGCAGCTAAAATCTGGAACAGTCTTCCTGAAGATGTGAGACAGATTCTGCTCTGACAATGTTGAAAACCTAAGCTAAAAACAGTTTTATTTAGCTGTGTTTGACTGAAAGGATTTTTTCTTTGCACTCTTCTCTTTTATTTCTTAAACTGTTTTGTGTTTTCTGTCATTTCTTTGTGATTTTAATTCATTTTTCCTGTTGTGTGAACCACTTTGAATGGCATTGTGAATGAAATGTGCTCTACAAATAAACTTGCCTTCACTTACCGAAAAAGTAGGGGTTTGAGGTAATAAATGTTAAGAAACACTGCTCTATGATAAATGCACATTACAGAATCTTTTAGGTCTTTTTTAGATCTCTTTCTCACAGTCGACCCTGTCAAAACAAGTGCCCTTTATATCTCCCATGCCCCATATAATACATGATACCTTAGCCACTATTACACCACAGCTGAATCCATCCTTCTGCAAAGGGTGTTGTAGTGTCCCACCCTTCCAGTTAATGTTTCTCCACTCCCGTTTCTGGTGATGAAGGTGTCTCAGATTGAGATATACCCTGTGCACACATATTTTATTTAAAGTTTTACATTTCCCATGTAATATCAATCAACTTATGTACATACTTCAATTTCTCGGCTGCCTGACTTGAAGACTCCATCTCCAAAGCACTTTTGGCGGGGTCAATCAAATATACTGTTCCGTTTCCAGCATGAATGAACTGAAAGAACAAGGCATTATTCTGTTGTTGTATTGTAGTGCAGTATTGGGTGAACATTACACTTTTTGTCAAAAACAAACCAGTAGGTTCCAATGGTTGTCATTAACAAGCACAGGTGAAAGGATGGCATCATACTTGGTCAGTTTTACCTGCCAATAAAAAACACATTTATTTAGTCAAATTCTTCTCTCGCTCACTTCCTCCCTCTCGCTCTTTCTTCATAGCCGCGTTCTCTTCCCCTTTCCTCTCTTTCTTTCTCTCCATCTCTCCCTTCTGTTTCTCTCTCCCACCCCCCCTCTCTCTTCCTCCCTCCTCTCTTTTGAGGGTTTTCCTGGGCAGTGACAGTCTCAAAAACAACTGGGCTCAGTACATCTTGGACATGTTAGTGCCATGTGAACCATCTCGGACTCTGAGGATCTCAGACCGTCAAGGCTCAGGCAGTCAAAGATGTTCAGGGCCTTTCGAACAGGTGTTCACTGTTAAGGTACACTTTGGTCTCCCCGTAGTGATATCTGGGCATTTGACCCATCCTCTTGAGCTTGGCTTAGTCAGGACTACCTTCACTTGAAAAAATGTACATATTGTACATATTTTCTGTTGATTTGGGAAGATGGAGCATGAGAAGGAAACCCATCCATATACGGGCAGACACATGCAAACGGAAGGTGTAGTAACTCTGACAGGACTAGGAAAAAGGGGTGAGCTTCAGGTTGGGACAGGCCAAGATAGCGGTGGATCGGAACAAGGGGTGGAGGGTTCAGACAGAGCTAGATCAGTGTGAGGACCCTGTTTCTGAGGATGATCCAGGCTTAGCTCAGGGTTAAGTTTGGCTTTAATCAATGAACGGGGATGAGTCGATTTTTGGGAACCGCAGGGGTTTTGCTTCACTGTGGGAGGAGCAGTTGATTTTTTGACCTTTTTTTTTCCAAATAAAGGTGTGTCAAATATTGGTCACAATAATGGTCTTTTAAAAATCTCACTTAATATCTCTCTCTCTTTGCTGTTCCTCACTCTCGGTTACCGTCTCTCTGTATCTACAGGAGCTATGTGTAACATAAGAAAAACACACTTACAGTCGATAATAGATGTCTTTCCACCTGGCTTTGCTCCTTATACAGAATGACCATAGCTGTATAGGGGTCCATCAAAAAAAATTTTGTTCAGGACTTTTTCATGGTTGGCAGCATGATGTATGATACCTTCAATCACCTGAGAGGAAAAGGTTATTATTCAATAAACAAAGGCCTTTATTATTTTTTGGACTGCTTGTTGTTACCTCTCCATTAAGCCATTCATGGGGTTTCAGTGTATTCAAATCAAAGTGACGGATGAGTATGCTACTCCCAGGATTTTGTGCCGCAATGGCACATACCACCATTTCTGTCTGCTGCCTTCTCCATAATGAAGCCACCTGTGGAAAATTAGAAAATGTTAAAGTAACCTTAATACTGCACTGAATAGTATACATTATACAAAGAGATGAGCTGTCACTGTAGAATAAAACAAACATATTCTTAAAGATGTGAACGTTACCTTTTTCTCTTCATCTTGTTTCTCTGCATTAATTTTCTTTGGCCTTGGCAGTGTTGTTGGAGGGTTGAAATATTTTGACTTGGAGGTAGTAGTTGAACGGATTCTCTTATTCCACGCCTCCTGGTGATCATCCTTTGGCCTAACCGCTCTACTGGATGTGTACAAAATTTTCAATGGGAAGTTGTTCTCGTTGATGTGCTCAACATACCGTCCCTGCAGAGATGTGAACAAGACCCTAATGAAATCAGCTGGTCTCAAATGTAGTTTCCGTTGAAGAATGGAATTTTTGACCAGTCCAAACCACAGTTCAACGTGACAGTTGGTGTCTCTGGTTTTTTTTGTCACGGTAGTCAATGCATCGGAGCCAGTATACCGTTTTAGGTCCCCCAGTAAAATGCCACTCCACAGAGGGAATAGTCCCATATATCGTTTCAGGAGCACCTCAACCACACCCGGGCAAAAATACCCATTTGCCCTGCCTGTTTTTTCCTCAGAGAGTATGTCACACAGAGCCTGTTCTCTTTGAAGGGCAAACGCTGCGGTAAAGGGGGAATAAGCCACAATATTTTTTTGCGTCCTCTCTTTTGTGACTTCATCCGCTGAGCACCTCTCGAGTATTGGCTCCATTTTATGACGTAAGATGAAACCATCCAAGACCCTTCGACTCTGTTTGACCCTGCTGTTCTCTTCTTCAGAAATGAAGATACACACATGTGTTTAAAAATGTTGAGTGCTCTCTCCAGGCTCGTAGTGTTTTGGAGAGCAGCAAAACAGTACAGGACAAACTCCTTCATGGCCTTGTCTTTTGTTTTTAAGCCTATGGCCTGGCTAACAGCTTTTATTATATGGGCTGCACAAAGATGAACTACGGTGAATGAAATATTTCCAGACTCATTGTGGACAATTGAATGTGCTCTTTCAAGGTAGCTGTTAATATTTTCTTTGTTGAAGGCAGGCAACACGCTATGGATTTGTGCCCAACTGAAATCGGTTTCTATTTGGCTTATTTTCCTTTTTGTTATGAAAGAGAGATGCCTTTGGAACTCCATGAGCCAGTTTGTGATGGACGGGATGGCATGATTATTTGTGATCATCTCTGTCACCGGTAAGGGGGGGTTATTTTTTCCCATCCCTGGCAAAACCAAAGCATAATATAAAATGCGTTTACCTTGGTCCATTTTTTTCATGACACCACCAGTTGCATCCAGATATAAAGCCACCTTCCCTCTTTTTAGATGCTCCGTCAGTATTTTCATTCCGGCCTCAGTCTCCAGGTGAATTGAAAGTGGCTCGATTTGCAACCGGGACAGATAGCCTTTTGAAGTGGGGTAACTGCCACTCTCTTTTATGATTTTGTGTGTTAGCATTAATTCCAAAAGTGAATCAGCATGAAGGCGCCTTGTTTTTCTAAACTCAGAACTGATAGTCTTAAGGACATCTTTGGTCAGACTTTTTGTCACATTGCCAGCAAATATTTCGTCTCTTGGTGTGTTTTTGAGTTGTGAATAATAATAATTACTTATTCCATTTTTTATAGCTTTGGCAATTGCTCCACGCCTGGAATATTTTGCAGGTCGGAATTTGTGTTGTTTTTTGGCATGCATTATTTTGCCCCTTCTTGTAACCCTGAATGCTACTGCTTTCAAACTGGAAGACGGTTCATGAGCCCTGGTGAAGTGATAGCTTGCCTTACAGTTGTCAAAAGTACAAATTGCTGTAGCAGAAAAGAACAAACTTTTTTGTTTACGACTGTCTTTTTTGCGGAGATGTTGATAAGTAAATTTAAGTGGGCAACTTGGACTCATTTTTACAAATTCGTTGTAAAATATAGTTGTCCACGGGGCTCTCAATTTGTTTTCCCCACAATTTGGTTTTATTTCATTCCACTGTTCTTTGCCAATATATATTTTGAATTTCTGTGGCCCCGCGTTGCAGAGTCTCATTTTCTTTTTGGATTTTTGCTGATGGGGCAAAGATGACTGTGTCTCTGGAGACTGTGTCTCTGGTGATTGTGGCTTTGGTGACTGTGGCTTTGGTGACTGTGGCTTTGGTGACTGTGGCTCTGGTGACTGTGGCTTTGGTGACTGTGGCTCTGGTGACTGTGGCTTTGGTGACTGTGGCTCTGGTGACTGTGGCTTTGGTGACTGTGGCTCTGGTGACTGTGGCTTTGGTGACTGTGGCTCTGGTGACTGTGGCTCTGGAGAGTGTGGCTCTGCTGACTGTGGCTCTGGAGAGTGTGGGTCTTGAGACTGTGGCTCTGGTGACTGTGGCTCTGGAGAGTGTGGCTCTTGAGAGTGTGGCACTGGGTCATCTTTGTTTGTTTTTGCCTCCACTTGTGTAGATTTTCTTTTTCCTAAAAAAAAAAACAGGTGAGTTTATTCAAGAAATTAATTAAAAAACAACAAATATTTTGATGATGGTCACCTGAGGATGACTGTGGCTCTGGTGACTGTGGCTCTGGTGACTGTGGCTCTGGAGAGTGTGGCTCTGGAGAGTGTGGCTCTGGTGATTGTGGCTCTGGAGACTGTGGCTCTGGAGAGTGTGGCTCTGCTGACTGTGGCTCTGGAGAGTGTGGCTCTGGAGAGTGTGGCTCTGGTGATTGTGGCTCTGGAGACTGTGGCTCTGGAGAGTGTGGCTCTGCTGACTGTGGCTCTGGAGAGTGTGGGTCTTGAGACTGTGGCTCTGGAGACTGTGGCTCTTGAGCGTGTGTCTCTGGTGATTGTGGCTCTGGTGATTGTGGCTCTGGAGACTGTGGCTCTGGAGACTGTGGCTCTGGAGACTGTGGCTCTGGAGACTGTGGCTCTGGAGAGTGTGGCTCTGGAGACTGTGGCTCTGGTGATTGTGGCTCTGGAGACTGTGGCTCTGGAGACTGTGGCTCTGGAGACTGTGGCTCTGGAGAGTGTGGCTCTTGAGAGTGTGGCTCTGGAGAGTGTGGCTCTTGAGAGTGTGGCTCTGGAGAGTGTGGCTCTTGAGAGTGTGGCACTGGGTCATCTTTGTTTGTTTTTGCCTCCACTTGTGTACACTTTCTTTTTCCTAAAAAAGGGTGAGTTTATTGAAGAAATTAATCAAAAAACAAAACCAAAAATGTAGGATGATAACTTGCTAGCCATTTGGGTTCCCTTAGCAAAACTGCTCAGTGGTGCCCCCATGCACCCTACCCACAACGTGTAAAATGTACTAGGGGTTTGATGTCTATAATCTAAACTTAAGGTAACTACATCTGAAGTTGTTTTTTTTATCAATTTAATTTGGTAAATATAGAATAGATGACAATCCTACGTGGCATCTACTAAGAAGTTTTCTACAAAAATAATTACATTTTCTGTATTTTAGTGCATTTTAGATACAATGTTAATAGCAACTCAATACTCTCCAATTATATATGAGGGCCCCTCACAGTCCCTAAATGCCCTTCTTCTTCTCTTTTGCAGAACAGATCGTGGCTCACAGACTGTAAACTATTTATTTTAAATTTATAAAAACATGACTTCGACATTTGTAACAAGTTGAGTCAATTTGACTTTGCGCACGCGCGGTGTCAGCTCCGCGGTTTGCCGCACCAGCTGGAGGCATCGCACGTCTTATTTTCGTGGTTTCTGTTAGAATATGAGGCCAATTTTCATCATCTAAAGACTGTATTGATACTTGTAGTTGATAGAATATGTACCAACATTGTTTCTAGCAATGCCCCTGATCTCTCTGTGTCTGTTTAAACAGTGGCTTGCGGAGCTGCCCGTGCACATCTCCAATTTGGAGAGGGGCGCAACTCAAGTATTGGATTGATTTAGAACTAAAGACAGACTAGGCCTCAAATGAAAGACAACACTACCCAGCATGCCAGATCCCTGTGCCAAGAACACAATTATCAAATAATTAGGCCTGATTTTTTAGGCTACTGGGCCCGTCACCGTGGAAATCCACCGGTGTGCTGAATGCACATGGAGATGGTCAAAACGAAACGATGTAAAAAAATACAAATAAAAAGAGAATAATAAGTTTACAAAAGCCGTGGCACAGCTTCTAAAACGGCTGAGTCACTACTGGTAATACATTTATCAATCTAAACTTTAAATAAGTTATCACGAGGCTTCCCCCGTATTATAACTTTCAGAATAGCCTTTGATATAATTAATTGATATAATTTGATTAAGAAACATACCTCGCTGAAGAACTTCTTCTCGGATTCCTCTTCTGTTTTCCATCCAAATTGTTTTCAACCATTTTTCTAAATTAGGTTGATTTTCGGCGAAAACCACATGCGTAATGGCGCTCCATTTTCCAGGTGTAATTACACCACTAAACCCGCTATCCTTGAATGCATTTATCAATGCATCTCTCCCTCCTGCTTCTTCCCAGAGGTCGTTATGCTTCGGTTTTTTTTCCTTTTTTAACACGTCCCATGTTTCAAATGGCATACTTCGATATATAAATTTGTACAATTACTTTGACCTTCCTTGCATCCGGGACAGACTATGGAAATAATGACTTGCGCAGGAGAAGACAGCATGAGTGACGTCCAAATTGGTATACTAGCCAATGAAAATTACCATATCCTTTGCATTTTATATAATAATAATAATAGTAATAATAATAATAATAATAATAATAATAATAATAATTTAAAAATGTATAAATTATAATTGTAGTAAGACCAATAAGAATAATTCAGAATAGGAATAATATTGCTTGGGTCTACAATTATTGAGTAGGCAAAGAGGAGAATTATGGATATTCTATTGAATAATCAAAATGCTCCAATTTCACTTTTTTCGAGTAAGAGTGTTTTTTTAAAAGCTTTCCATAAGTTATCTGTTCTTTTACTTCTGTACCTACTTGTGTTGCAACACTTAAATTTCCCAATTGTGTGGACAAATAAAGGCTTATCTTACCTTAGACTATGATACGGCTGGAGAAGATGAGGCTAAATGTATTACTTCTTTAAACATGGTCTTTAGCCAGGTTTGGCCCTGATTTGAGGTTCTGGGCACATATGTTTGATATGGATCAGTAGTCTGTTGGTGCAGTTTACAATAAAAGAAAATTGATGGACTATATGTTTTTGTCACCTAATATCACCAACATCAGAAATTAATACAAATTTTACAGATTTTTTCTCAAATAAAATTACCGTTAGGCTATCCTATTAGATTTATCGTTTGAATAATAATGCTACTAATAATAATACTAAAACTACTACTACTACTACTACTGCCCAGGTATCTCTGCACCAGCCCCTTACAGATCCTCCTGCAGGTGGAAAAAGGTGGTTTGCCCTCTCCAGGTCGGTGGAGAGTCCTTGCCACAAGTGGAGGAGTTCAAATATCTCGGGGTCTTGTTCACGAGTAAAGGAAGGATGGAGCGTGAGATTGACAGTTGGACCGGTGCAGCGGCTGCAGTGATGCAGTCACTGCATCGGACTGTTGTGGTGAAGAAAGAGCTGAAGCTCAACGTTCCTACCCTCACCCGGTCATGAGCTTTGGGTAATGACCGAAAGGACAAGATCGTGGATACAAGCGGTCGAAATGTATTCCCTCCACAGTGTGGCTGGGCGCTCCCTTAGAGATAGGGTGAGGAGCTCAGTCACATGAGAGGAGCTCAGAGTAAAGCCGCTGCTCTTCCATGTCGAGAGGAGCCAACTGAGGGAGATGGATTGGAGGGATTATGTCTCTCGGCTGGCCTAGGAATGCCTCAGGATCCCCCTAGAGGAGCTGCAGTGAGTGTCTGGGAGCCCTTGATTAGACTGCTGCCCCTACAACCTGGCCCCGGAGAAGCGGAAGATGGATGATAATAAATCACAAGCCAAAAGAGCACCTAATCAGGGGTTGAATTGTAATATTTATTCAATTTACAAAAGCACTGCAGATGTCTGAAAATCTCAGAACTCCTTAAGAAATTCCAGGCAGTGATGTAGTAACGTTAAATGTGTGGGCTGAAATTTCACATTTCATTCTCTGGAGAAGGCCCTGGTTGTCATTATTGTCAAAGTCAAATGAAATGTTATAATATTTCTTGATCCTGTAATTGCTGATAAAAGAATTGAGAAAGAGAGAATGGAAAAGAATTAATGACCTAATTTGTGATATGTCACTTTTAGGAACAAATATAGTGCATTACCTGTGGAGGTCCTGGTCAGAAATTTTTTGGCTGTTTTCCTCAAATGTTGCGTCATAGCAAATGCAGTTCAATTTTATCCATGGCAGAGAATTTATCTCTGCTAAAATTATGCAGTGTATACAACCTGTAACATACAGTAGCACGTATAAAATGTAGGTATATTCCTGAAATAAATTGGTAAATTTCCACCAATTCAAAGGAAATCAGTAAACTTATGTTAAAATTGTGAATACTCACCTGTATGTGATTTGTGCATTGGAAATAATG
Organism: Eucyclogobius newberryi; assembly: GCF_026437365.1. NCBI lineage: Eukaryota > Metazoa > Chordata > Actinopteri > Gobiiformes > Gobiidae > Eucyclogobius > Eucyclogobius newberryi. The sequence continues at coordinate 29,360,272 of NW_027315945.1, read as the reverse complement.
TTGATTGCAAGATGATATTATATTATGATTCATGGAGACAGAACCTGATTTAAGTAAAAGGCAACTTAAGACTCAAACTACTATAATCACTTAGCATTTACTTTCTAGGTCAGCTGACTTAGGTGCTATTGAAAAGAATCCTTGTTTTTTGACGAAAAATATTCCTTAAAAATCTACAAAGAGTTAATTTGAAAAAGTAAAAGGTGTGCGTGATACCTGGAGACCACAACTACTATAATCACTTGGGTTTGACTTTCTAGGTTTGCTGACTTAGGAGCTATTGAAGCGAATCCTTGATTTTTGACGAAAAATATTCCTTAAAAATCTATAAAGGGTTAATTTGAAAAAGTAAAAGGTGTGCGTGATACCTGGAGACCACAACTACTATAATCACTTGGGTTTGACTTTCTAGGTCAGCTGACTTAGGAGCTATTGAAGAGAATCCTTGATTTTTGACGAAAAATATTCCTTAAAAATCTATAAAGGGTTAAATTGAAAAAGTAAAAGGTGTGCGTGATACCTGGAGACCACAACTACTATAATCACTTGGGTTTGACTTTCTAGGTCAGCTGACTTAGGAGCTATTGAAGAGAATCCTTGATTTTTGACGAAAAATATTCCTTAAAAATCTATAAAGGGTTAAATTGAAAAAGTAAAAGGTGTGCGTGATACCTGGAGACTCAAACTACTATAATCACTTGGGGTTGACTTTCTAGGTTTGCTGACTTTGGAGCTATTGAAAAGAATCCTTGTTTTTTGACGAAAAATATTCCTTAAAAATCTATAAAGGGTTATTAAATGGAAAAAGTAAAAGGTGTGCGTGATACCTGGAGACCACATCTACTATAATCACTTAGCTTTTACTATCTAGGTTTGCTAACTTAGGAGCTATTGAAAAGAATCCTTGTTTTTTGACGAAAAATATTCCTTAAAAATCTACAAAGGGTTAATTTGAAAAAGTAAAAGGTGTGCGTGATACCTGGAGACCACAACTACTATAATCACTTAGCTTTTACTATGTAGGTTTGCTAACTTAGGAGCTATTGAAAAGAATCCTTGTTTTTTGACGAAAAATATTCCTTTAAAATTAACAAAGGGTTAAATTGAAAAAGTAAAAGGTGTGCGTGATACCCGGAGACTCAAACTACTATAATCATTTAACGTTTACTATCTAGGTTCGCTCATTTAGGAGCTATTGAAAAGAATCCTTGTTTTTTGACTAAAAATATTCTTTAAAAATCTACAAAGGGTTAATTTTTAAGCCCAAAAGGACTATGACATCTAGGATTAGCAACTTGGATTCATGCTCAATGTTTTTTTTTTTTTTTTATAAATATGTTTATATTTTTTAAGATAACAAACGGTACTTTAGAGATTGTCCCTAACTGGCGCACCAAGCGGCACTTCAGCGCGCAGCTCCCTGTGTCGAGCTACTGCAGGCGGGGCACACTCAGAGGAAGCTCCCGCTCTAGTTGCGGAGGCAAATATCCAACGTCCAACGTGAAACTAACTTCACCGCGGTTGTTGTGTGTTGTTGTGACGTGAGCTAGCTCCGAGCGAGCCCACCAGCCCCCCCCCCCGCGCCCTCCGGCCGCGCTAAAGTACGGCGTGTCGTCGGTACACGTTTATGTACACGTTTATATGAAAGAGGAACTTCACGAACGATCGGGACACGCACTGGAATCGCTTTAAATTAACTTGTTTTGACTTTATTCGGCTGGATTGAGTGTTTTCGTCGTGTCGTTGTGATGTGTCTTGGCTCTGAGTCCCCCGGCTCCGGCCCCGCCCCCCGGCTCCGGCCCCGCCCCCCGGCTCCGGCCCCGCCCCCCGGCCGGCGCCGTACCGCGTTTCCACAAAGGAGGAACTCATGAAACTGCGGAGAACAGTCGTCTTACCCGGAGATCGTCACGTTATCCCGTCGCAATACTGACCTAACCTAATACTGATGTGCAATTCTGTCGTATGTGCAATTACTGTGAAATTCATGTGCAATCTATGTGCTGTCGTGACACATATTCATGTGCAATTACTGTCGGGATCACATGCAATGGTATTTATTTATTTATTTGTCTATGGGAGTTTTTATTTATTTATAGGAGATCTTCTACTGAAAGTGTTTTTCAGACTTCCTATAAGTGATCTGTTCTTCTGTATCTACCTCTGGATCTACCTGCGTTGCACCAATGAAATTTCCCCATGTGGGACAATAAAGGAATATCTTATCTTATCTTATCTTATAACTTACAAAACTGACTCGAGTGCAGCATGACCGTTTTACATTATGTTATGACTCGGACACATAGTCTCAAGCCTCATAATTTGAAAATACATTTTCAGTGTCTAGTTATATCAAAATATAAATTTAAGTTCATACAACTTATTGGCCCTCGACAGCAACAGTCAAACAATGTTATGTCAGTCCAACAAAACTGTGCTGAAACATGTTTTTAATGTATTAGTTGAGGTTTGATTCTGAAATGTTTGTAAAATGAATCACAAAAGTGCAGGAATATCACTTACATACTTAAAAAAAAAAGAAGGTATTTTTTCATTCACAATATCTAAATTAAATAAAAACATATTGCCCACTCCTAAATTTAACATTCCTTGAAATAATGTTATTTGTATATTTAAATTAAAATATTAGGTAAACATACAAAATACATTGAGATGAATAGTGAAATGCAACAAGAAAAATGTAAAAAAATGTTAGACAAAACCTTATACAATGCAAAGTCATTTTTTGGGGGTCATTTTAGCCTTGAAAAAAGCAAAGTAAATATTTATTTTAGTCATTTTAGCCTTGAAAAAAACAACTTAATTTTTTTTTGGGGTCATTTTAGTCTGGAAAAAAGTCTAGTAAAAAGTAGCGTTTATTTTTTAATTTTCTTTAAATAATTGAGAGAAAAGGCAGCTTTGCAGGATTGACCTCTGCGCGCCGATGGGACGCCCTTCCTCTCGGCGATGACTGCTTCTGTCTCTGGACGTGTTCATACGAGCGGATCACAGCGGGTTAGACATCACACGTATTGATCAGACTAATGCGGCTGGAAATGCTGCAGGCCAGAGCAGTTTTTGATCAATATTTCTCTTAATTACTTGCAGCCTAAATTTTGCCCCACAGACTCTCCACTATATAAATGCCCCTGCACTCTTGACTTGTCCACTCTCTCTTCTCTACAGAACTTAACTACATTAGCAAAACGACACTCTTCAGTAAGTTAACATTGCTTGACTTAACAGTTTTATGTTTTATCTATTGAGCAAATTGGAGTAGGCTTTAGTTAGTTACTTACTTATTTCAAAATCAGTGCCTTTTTTTCACCTTTCATTATTTATTTTTAGGCGCAACATGGTGTTTTTTTCGTATATTTCCACTTAATATACAAAAAAAACACCATAGTGGAAGTATACTTCCACTTAATATCTATGAAAATCTATGTCTAGCTTGCTAAAATCAACATTTTAACTTACTTAAGCGGGCGTCTAGCAGTGCTTTTGGAGGTCTTTTTGCAGTTATTCTCAAATGCTGGGCAAAACGTAGTTCTATATTGTCAAAATGTACTTAAATCGAGTTAAACAATTTCTATTCAAGCCGTTTTAACTTATTTAAGACGGTCGTTTTGCAGTGCTTTTTGAGGGCTGTTGCAGTTATTTGCAAAATACCTTCATTTCCTTATTTTTATCATTCATTTTGGACCGTGGATACGATGAGCTGGTGAGTATAGATTCTTACTTGGTGACATTTTGAAGAACTGTGCCTCTTCTCAAATGACCCTTACCTTTCCTTATTTCCCATAATCCTTTTCTCTCTCCCTGAGGCAAGTAAATTCAAAGACTATATTCAGTCTGTGTGCGTCACTCTTTTCCTCACAGCCACATAAGATATCTCCTTTTATGTCATCTGTTTGTGTGTATGGTTGAGTGGAGAAACCTGACAATTCCATTCAATGTGCCAATAATGTACTTTAACTTTTTCTGTCCCTTTTGTCTTTTCTCTGCTGCAGGTGATGTCTTTATTTATCCCTGGGTTTCAGAGTAATGAAGAAGGCTCGGGAATGGGCAAAAGTCCTGAAACTGAGACTGAAACGTAACACGAAACACTAGGTTTCGAGTCTGATTTCGGCCGGTCGCTGTTTGATATGTTTGATATTCGGTTGTTCTCGTGACATCTATGTCAACTAAATATCAAACATATTCCCACAGAGGCCGGTGCTGGCAACTGGGACCAAACCAGGACTACGACTACGGAAAATAACAACAGGTCCCAAAGCGAATCATTTGATTAGATGTTATTGTGACTGTAAACGTGCAACATGAAATGCCTCAAAATAGATAAACCTGACCAACCAGATTATCCAAAGCACAAAAGCCTTATTGTTTAGATGAATTACATGCTAAGTCATTTTGAATACATTTAAGGGAGTGTCTGCAAAGCCGCGGCACGCGGCCGAAACTGCCATGTTATTTTGTGCCGCGGCTCCTGAAACTGCTGGGCTATTTTACCCGCGCCGTTTTAGACCGCACCGGGTTAAGGTTAGGGTTAAGGTTGGGGTCAGGGTTAGGCTTAGGGTTAGGCTTAGGGTTAGCCATGAGGCTATATGGCAGTGCCGCGGTTCCTGAAACTGCTGGGCTATTTGACTGCGCCCGGGCTCTGCAGCCACGGCCTACATTTAAAGGCTGCAAGATTGGTCAATATTGCAATTTAAATGGTTGTTAATGATGAAAACGTGAAGGCTGCAGAGAAACGGTCTTGTATAACCTGCTGACACTGTAGTTTAGAGCTCTACAAACACATTCTGAAATGATGGTTCACCGGTTCATGTTTCAATGTGTTTTCTGTCATTCTTTTTGCTCACTTTGAACAGTGATAGTAAAAAAAAAGCTTAACTAATTGCTATCAATGACTCAGTTCAGCCTTACTTTTATCATCCAAACTTCCTACCCGTGAATAAGCTGTAATGTTTATCCGACTGTGGATCTCTGATTTGCTGTCACGGTAGAAAGTATACAATAATTGATAGAAAACATTCCGGCGTTTGATTTAATTGAACATTGTAATCGTGTATGTGCAGTTAGAAAGCCTGACTGAGCTGGCATTGATGGGGCTAATATGCAGTCAGTGCGGTGCCAGTTAAAGAAGTAATTGAATATTATTGTAGGTCAGAATTTAAAATGCGCAGAAGGCGGAAATATCACTCTATTATAGAAGCTTAATGAGTATCCAAGAAAGATAAACCTGAATATTTGGTAACACTTTATAATGACTACACTTACACTATATTAAGAATGATTCTGTTTTACTAATCCTAGTTCCTAACCCTAACTTGAATTAAGTAGTTTCTAAGCCTGAACAATGCTTAATAATCTATAAGTTCATTCAAGCCTTTGTTCATGTTTTGTTAAGGCAAATTAAGGAGTAGTTAAGTGGGACAGAATAATGTTTTTATTACACTGGCTTTTACAATCTCAGTGAAGTAATAACAATAACAACTAATACATTATGAAGCAATAGCATTGAAATGAACAAACACATTTTTATCATGAATTGCTAAATGAATTATTTTTGAAGTGATTGAGAAGACAACTTTTTGTACCTGTTGTCGTGTTCTGGGCTCAGTAATAATAAAAGAGCAGAGTTCCTTTTGACAATTTAATAAAATCTTATTGAATTTGTACCTTTCTTTCCACTCAATTCAAAACCTTCGGAATGTCTCGCTTAATGTGAAGACTTTTTCAAATAATACAGCTAAGGGAACCTTTGTAACCAAGGGATACTTCGATACAGAAATAAACTCCTTTATTATGCTTATTTTATCATAGTTTGAATCTTACTAATATTATTACTGATTGTTTTATGCTGCACTTAATGCTGAAGAAAGTTCCTAATTGTGTTGACTGATGACAATAAAACTTCTTGTGATTCTGAAGCTAAGGCAGTGCAATTTGCAAAAGCCAGATTCCTACAGTTAACAAAGTAATAAAATGAAAGAGAAATAAAGAGAAATGTCACTAAATCCAATGCGTCATGTATCTTGTGTTGATGGCTGATGGAAAAATAGCAGAAGTCTGGTCTACAATACAGCTTTTACAACGCACAGAATGCAAATACAGCTATGCAAATCTTTACAAGAAACAGCTATAAAGCTGAGAACTATAAAGATATTTTGATTAATGATCTGAGCCACAGTGTGTTCTATAATAAGCTTAATGAAATATGCGCTTAAATGATGTGCATGAGTAAATAAGAATAATTATCACAGTTGAATAAGCAGATATCTTAAGATGGGTCAACATTAAATTGTGATTATGAACATTGTGGCAAATAATGTAATAAAAAATGAGTATCTGTCCTGAATAATAAGGCCGCTTGTTCAAAACCTGGAGCAAAACCCCTTGCCGCAACCACTTTTAAAACATAAAGGGTAGAAACTAAAGAATGCTGAAATAGTGTACTCAAGTAAAAGTACATGGCTAAAAATGTGTAAAAAATATACTGCTGCCAAAATTGTACCTGAGTAAAAGTAAAACAAAAACTTGAAAAACATTGCAAGTCAATACAAGTCACTTTTAATACAGTTAGTATACTTTTTTTTTTATCAATCTTTAACCAATACTTGACAAATTGAACAGGTTAAAGCTGAATTCACTTGATTTAAACTGCAATCTGCATATTCTCTTCGCTCTGTCCAATCAGAGAAGGCAATGCGGTGCTGTTTTTTTGTGTTACTTTGTGAGTAACTACTATGACCTTAAATGCAACTCATCACTCTGAACTTCAAGTAGAAGAACAGGTTTGAAAAAGTACAATTACTCAACAAATGCTTGTAGTTAGTTCCTTTCCACCCCTGCACGAATCCTTTCCAATAATTATAGTCTATTCTGCCCCTACAGGTGAACACTTGCCACTACATAAAAACGCTTGTTTCAAATAACTGATTTCAATTATGACCCAAATAATCAGGCAGGAGATTGGGCAAGGGACAAAGGCAGTAGGAAAAGAAGGAGAAGTATAGCGTGATGCAAATTGCCACTGTCTAAATGTCAAAAGGCCGTTGTTTATTCACCTGTGCTTGGACAAAAGGCCGCTGGTCAGTGCCCCCTCGGACGCGGTGGGCTTTTCTCTGCGGCGGGGTCAAACAAACGGCGGCCTGTGTGAGACAAATGTTATCTGAAATATTGCACACTGTATGCACTAAGGCGCTAAGTGGAAGAGCCCGGGACGTAGTGACGGAGATGGCAGTAATAAAGCCAGTGTAAACTAAGGAGGGAGGAGGGCAAATAATGGTAGAAAATGAGCGAGTAGATAAAGAGATAGTTGGAGTATAAATATGTGAGAGAGAAGAGAGTAGAGCAGTCTGTGGAGGAAAACCTTTAAGCAGGCAGAGGAAACATCACGCACGGGCAAATACACAACGACCACCCAAAACAAGGTACGACAAATATAATTCTTAAAGAGAGACACGATTGGTAATAGGATTCATTAAAACATTTTCCAAGAAATAAGAATTCCATCAATTAAATGTTGTAAACTAGGCATTTTTATTTCACCTGTTATTTATTTTAACATGTTTATTTTGTATTTAAGAATAGTGGATTTAATTGTTATTTGTGTGTCATTTTGTACTTGGTGCACTTTGGAAACTGTTCTTGTTCAGGAAATGTGCTATAGCAATAAAGTGGATTGAATTTTATATTCAAATTGTAACCAAAACCTTATTATTATTATATGTTGGGACATCTACATCTACATCTGAATAATGGAGAGTCTAGTTAAAAAAAACTTTAATAATTTGGGGTTTTATCAAAGATTAAATTCAAAGATTCTTTACAGAGTGGATTTCAAATATTTGTTACTTTATTTTGATACTAAAACTGGTACATAAATTATATTAGTACAAAATTCAACTCTATTTTTAGTATAGAATTCAACTCTATATCAGGCTTTGAATTGCATATGAACAAATCTTTTTCTAAAAAAACATGCAGAGAAAATGGAAGATGATTTGTGAATAAAGTCTGGACAAATCTTTAGCATTAATTGACGACAATGTGTTTCACTGTAGATATGGCTTTCACAGTGAGTGGGCGGCTCCTGCCTTTACTGGTGGTCCTAAGCTTCTGTGCGCCATGTATTTGTGTCTACAGCGACGGAGAATGCTTCTTTAACACTAAAGGTAAAAGTAATGTCAAACCACCTCAAGTTTTATGTAATTACAATGGCTTTGTATTGTGAATGACTTACAATATATCCTGCTCCTCCCACAAAAGAGTTTAAAAGTGACAAAATATTTACAATATTAATTCAATATTCTTTGTTTTTTGTCCATATGATAATGTATGGTTTGTATTGTGAAGCACTTTGGTCCCTTTAAGTGTTGTAAAGGGCTCTATAAATAAAGGTTGATTGATTGATTGATTGATTGATTGATTGATTGAATGATTGATTGATTGATTGATTGATATGATATGATGGTGTTTTATTTGGTTCTATATGAGTCAATTTTAGTCCAGATGTTGACTTGGTCTGGTTTTGTTTTAGCCCTTGTTTAGTCCTGATCTAGAACATGTTTAGTCCAAATTTTGATGCAGTGAATGTAAAGTGTGAGCGTAATGTAGAGTATAATAAAAAACTCTGTGAACAATAGGTATAAAATGACGCAAAACTAATCAATGATTTGTTTGGACAATAAGATTCATATATGACCTGTGTTTATCATTTAGGGAGCTGTGAATACATGGACCAAACGTTTAACATGGGCGAAAGCTGGATGACGACTGACTGTCTCCAGTGCGTCTGTATGGAGCCATTTGGAGTGGGCTGCTGTGATCTGTGAGTGTCCAAATAAATATATTATGTACTGACTCGGTATAACACTGAATCTGTTACTAATTTGCTGCTGTAATTTTCCTTCTTTAAAAAAATTGGCCACTAATATATTATTCGCTAGCTATATCTTATATATCTTGTTAATTTCATATTTCTTTTATTCTGGAGCAGGGTCAGCCACCTGTTTGTCTGAATGGAGATGTTATGGCTTTGCCTGGAATGTTCCACAGTATGGCAATAAATGCATCCATCATGATTTAACTGCATAGTATACCTTGCATTCAAACATGCTCTGAGCGGAGATGCTTTGGCACAGATCTGACGTGTGTTTGACCTGGTAGCACCACATGCTTGTCTCTATGGAGATAGAAAATTGAATGCCATATTGTGGAACTACAGGGCAAAGCACTAACATCTCCATGGAGGACTTCCCATCCCCACCAGAAAAGTGACAGTTAGAAATAATACGACAGCAAATTTCTTCCCTTTATAGTTCACATATTTTACATAAATTCAGTAAAAGTAAGGATGTAAAAGTATTTTGAAACGCTAATGATTATTTCAAAATTTAAATTCCTCAGTTTTGCTGACCAGTGCAATGTAATATTAATAGTAAATTTACCCTGTTCACCTTGCTCTATCCTCGGCAGTGGATCGAAGCTTGTGGACTATCCAGACTGGTGCGAGATCATCCGAAACCCTGACTCCTGCACCAGTGTCGCTGTGATGAAGGCCAACCGCAAGCTGCCGTGTCTGTGGGGACGAGGACGCCTCCGGACCGGAGACGGACAACCCTGGAAATCTGACAATGATCCATTATTCTGAGTCAACAATTGAAATGTAGTATTCATTTGACCTTATTACCACATGATTTAATATTAACTTTATTAAATTTATTGTAGGATGTCCATTCATTGCCATTTTGTATTATGTTTCTAAGCTCATCCTTTGGTCCTGTGCTGCTTTGTTTTGATTGATCATGGACTGCAAAAGAGAAATGAGCTATTTAGCTATGAATCCTCTAATCTGGTGCAGGACATCCCTGGCCTCTAAAGCCTAAAGTCTCTGTACATTAATTGTCCCTTCAAATAAAGACTATAATTTGTATCGTTTTGAACATTTGTTAAATCATATCACATGCTGACTCAAAATGTCTTACATAAAAGACTAGGGCAAATCAAGTTTCTAGTTTCTATACTGTGTAGATTGTATGTATGTTCTATTGCTGGAAATATGTTGTATCATGTAGGATATGATCTTGGCTAATTTGAGAAGGTAGTTAAAATCGGCCAAAAAATCTTCATCATGAAGCATTTTTTAATATATACGTTTTCAAATTACATGAAGTTCATGTAATTTGAAAACACAGATTATTTCATAAATAATGTTTAAAGCTGTAAAACGCTATTATTAATTAACAAAAAATACTTACAAATAGTATTTATGAATTGTTTGCCTCACTGTTGTCACTTTGTTTGAATCTTCTTGTGCAAACGTTTGAGGAAAAATTACATTTATCACTTTTATTGCGAAGTTTCTCTGGCGTCGCATGGTTTTGACGTCACTCTGGTGCGCTGAGGCTGATGTCCACTTTGCTCCGTTAAAAAGTTGGGATTTTCAATAATGTAGAAAGAAATCGTGATTTTTGCGCTTTTCGTAAACCGTTTCGGTGTTGGTAACATGTGGATTTTAACACGCCTGCTGCCCGGAGGTAATCTGTTTTGGAGAATCAATGCTTTCATAATTAAATATACGCAATAAATGTGGCTAACACTGGCGACATCAACGTTTAATATTTGCACAGCATTAAACAGCTAAAAGTAATATTATAAATCGCTTAATATCTCTTTGAGACACGGGGCAGAATTATAGTGCTGACCAGTACAGAAAATCTGTATTTAAACCTGTATAAAACGGACAGTGTCTGAGAGAGAAGAGTAACTTGAATTATTTGTTATTAACAATTATGAACTATTTGCTTACAGTAGCTGTGTTTACGTGCACACACAAAAAACTGATTTTTATCTGATTTCTGGAGTTTATCAGATTATTGAAATGCCATGTAAACAGTTACATCTGACTGAGTGAATTAATGAGTACTCTGATTTATATCTGAAGAACAATTATGCAGAAAAATGGCATTAAAAATTATATTACAATCCATTGTATTTTTGTCATATTACAAACAAATCTAAACTGATCTCCACATTATTTTGGCCATGTAAATGTACCTGGTGTAACATTTGTATAATTTGCAGGAGAAACCCACTATCTACAGTCAGGTAGAAACTATGTGGTTGGAAGAAAAAACTGTGACATCCTTCTGCCCGAGGACCAGTCCATCAGCCGGGCTCACACACACATCAGCATCACGGAGCAGGTGAGACGTGTGGGAAAGAGCTAAGATGTAGGTACTGTGGAGTAGAGGTGGGAGATGTATTTTAAAAAAAATTGTTTCGTGCCTCTCGACAATTGTGTTCTTCCCCAGTTTTATCCCCATTTTACCTTGACAAATAAAGCCAATGGGAGGAAGAAGGACCTGAGTAGAAAGGCAAAGCTCTAAATGTACTGGTTCTTTTAAGAATCTCCTAAACGACAATTGTGATATTACACATTGTTCTATATATCAACCACCTCTGCTTGAACTACAACCAAAACATTTACAGGCATTGTTGCAATGTTAAAATATTGTCTGAGTATTGCTATTGAGATAATGCAAACACATCAAGATATTTATTTTGATTTTGCCCTCTGGAACATTGACATTCAGTGTATTACATATATATTATTTCATACCGTAATCATGGGTTTAAGAATGCAATACAATAATATAATAAATCTCGAATGGGCAAAAGTACTCAAAATATTGCCTATAAACAGGAAACTTAAACCCTTGCTTCTCATTTGTTTCAGTTTCATTTTGAGCAACTGGTGGTGGAGTTTCCTTTGAAACTCAACTTGCTCAGTGTTTTTTGTTTTTTTCAGAGTAGACCTGTATCTTGTTCATTTTGATTATAAAGAATGTTGTAATAATGTCTTTTCCCCCCCACAGACACTAACTATAAAGGATTCCTCAAAATATGGCACTTTTGTCAATGGACAGAAATTGGCTGAAAACACTCCGATCACTCTTACATCTGGGGGCAACATTACGTTTGGGGTCTTTAAAAGCAAGTTCAGGTAAAACAAAATTATGGTTATAACCAATAATTAATTTAACTCGTTGTGACTATATGTCTTATTTCTATGATCTTGTTTTGTATTCTCTTTGGTCACTAAAGTGTACCTTATCCAAGAAGGATTAAATACAAAATGTTTCTCTCTCTCTCTCTGTTGTAGAGTTGAGCCTTGGCAGCCTGTGGTTTGTTCATCTTGTTTGGACAACAGTGCAAAGGCTTCTCTCTCTGATGCGCTGAAGTTTGTCGGCGGGAAACTGGTCGGGTCGTGGAGCCAAGACTGCACACACCTTGTCATGTCCCAAGTCAAAGTCACCATCAAGGTCAGCCCATCGGCCATTGGTGCTCGAGTTGATTTAGACCTGGCAGAGTTTCTTGTGATTTTTGCTGTGTTTTAGTTTCTTCATAGTTCGTGATGTTTTTAGACTTTGGGGGTTTGCCATAGTCTTTATATTAATGGAAATCACTGTCTTTGGTTTTGTAGTCCTCCGTAGTTCAAGCTGAAGTTAATCCATGTTTAGTCCTAGTAGTTCAGACGGACTTTACCATTAGTTTGGATCGTGTTGGATCAGTTTGGTCCTGCTTTAGTTCGTTTTATTTGTGATTTAGTCCTGGTACATACTGAATTTACCAAGATAAACCTTTTCTGTGGCAAAAACTGATGTGAAAAAATGCTAATTTATAACTTATTCAATTTGTATTACTTAGCAAAACGGATTACCATTGGGTTGTTTTTGTAGTGACGGTGTGTTATTTTTCCATATAGACAATTTGTGCTCTTCTGTGTGGCCGCCCGATTGTGAAACCAGAGTTTTTCTCAGCTCTCCACACAGCTGTCCAAAATAAATCACCTACTCCTGAAGCCAACAGGTATTTCCAGTAATATACCAGTCACTTAAAACGATTAGAATTGGCTAAATATTGCTGTGTTTAATAACCTTGTCTTTTGTTTTAGGTTCATACCTGAAATAAATGAGCCTAGCTTAAACAAAGACAAGGTTAAAATTGGAGTGATTTCCGAACGGAGAGAACTTTTTACTGGGAAGACCTTTGTTTTTCTAAATGCCAAGCAGGTGAGACTTTGTTCATCCTTTTTATTTCAGAATCAAAAGGATTAATTTATTTTTTTTGAACCACTATGATTGAGAACTAGAATGAATAAATAAATAAAAAATTCAGTTTAAAAAAATGGATGGATGATCACTGTGATAATTTGTCCACATCTTTCTTCCTTATTATTATTATTATTATTATTATTTTATTTGTTTTAAGATTTTGTTGAGCCTTAGGCTTTATTAGTAGCAGTATAAGATTTGAGCAGTAGAGGCTTGAAATATAGAGACTTATTGTTCACATCATGGCTCCCTGTGTGTTTGTAGCTATTGCGCCTGAGTGCAGTGGTCACTTGTGGAGGAGGGAGCTGCAGACTCCTGGACGAGGGCTCGTTGCCACGGGACGTCCTGGAGTCGGCTCAGAGCTGCGTGATCGACGTCACATCTTCAGCCTCTCAACCTGTCCTGTCCTCAGCCACCATGGACTGGGTAAACTCTGTGAAGAGCATTGTTGAAAAGTGAGGACATTTGTGTATTATTTTATGTACGGTACTTACTATGGCAAATAGTATAATGTGATTTTAAAGGACAAAATTATGATAAATGTACCTTTTTGAGCTTTTAACATTGTTCCCTCATCAAAAACATCTCTTCCGAGCGTCAAAAATAATTAATTCTGAATCTCCTGGGTAACTGACGTTTTCTCAATCTGTGACGTGGCTCTGAGAATCTTCTCTGCTGTTTTTAAGTCTATAAATTATTGATCAGTACAACTGTATCACCAGGAAGTGAGAAGTCAAAATCTGTTCATCTACAAGTGTGCAATTCCCTCTGCAGCCAGTAGATAAAGCCAAACACTCAGGGAAACGGCAGCGATCCAAATGTAATTTTGATTATTATGAAATAAAAATGTGTTCTAAAACATAATTTGCCAAGCTAAAGGAAGTGCTGGTGACTATGCCTGAACAAGATTTTTTTTTAATTAATCTTGACGGATTGGAACTACCTTCTGTTTTACAGGAAAGGCCTGAGAGTCATCACAGAGTCTGAGATTGGGTTAGCGGCTGTTTACGCGTCCTGTGACACACACTGCAATTCATCACGTTTGACAGAAAGCGGTGAGATCCTATTTCTGTTGTTTATATTTCTTTTCAAGGGTGTAATTGTGTTCAATTGGGTACAATGAATACAGTGAGGTACTTGATTTGAGAATGTTTGATCAGGGCGAGGGAGGTCATATAATCAAAAACTTTTCAATTTGGCATGTTTAGAAGTGAAAATTATCTTAATTGACTTCTTCTAAAATAAAATTAAACATGCATCTAAACAAATGCTTTTTATCTGGTAATTTCTTGACATAAATTACCAAAAAAAAAAGGCTTTTAGAATGTTTTTGTTTGTCATTTTTGGTGTCAATCATTGTGAATAATTTTAAATTGTGTTGTTTCTTCTCACAATAACTTTTTATATCTTAACTGCCCTAGTTTTAACTTGGCTTTGTATATTTTACACAATATAATTTTCTGAACATATTTTTACTTGATAGATACTCATGTAATGGTAAAATATACTTATTTGAAATAATTTTAACTAGATATCGTCTTTTGTAGAGATAATTAAAATGTTAATTTTGTTTGTATCATTTGTTTTTATGTGTTTTAGAGTCTTTACCTAAAGGGAAATCCAGGATCCCGAGTGCGTCGCTGTCTCAGAGTTTACAGAGTTTAGCAGTGAATGAAACTGTGCTACCGGCTCCGTCAATGAACATCACGGCCTACGCAGCCAACACCGAGCCTTCACAAGGGTACGATATGACAACAGTTATACGGTCCCATCTAAAGGCTTTAGGCTTCGCTGCAGCACAAACCTCAGCGTTGTGACTATTTGCTGAATGTCCTCATATCTCTGCACTGTACTGTCCAAAAGAACTGAAAAAGTATTCACAAAAAACCACCATACTGCAAAAATTAATCAAGGCAAGGCAAGTTTATTTGTAGAGCACATTTCGTACACAAGGCAATTCAAAGTACTTCACACATCAACCATAAAAAAGATCCCTATATTGCTCAAATATCACACCTGTTCCAAATTTTACTGTACATTGTCATGTTGGGATTTCTACAACATTTCAAAAGAAAACTAGAATTTCATATATATATATTGCAGCAACTTGAATATAAATAGCATAGCAGGTTGAGTATAATGGGCCCTAAGAGATCTTCTAGCAACTGAAACATGGCTTATAGTAATAGACATATTATTTATGTGATTTTGAGCTCAGTGTTTGAATTCATTACTAAACGATTGCATGCATAAGGGATCCACGAACAAGGATATATGATTAGTGTTAAGCCAAATGTGTTATATTTATGCAAGAAAAGGCTGTTGAATGGTCTGTGTCCTCACCAGGTTGGCTCGCCAAAAGGTTTCGAGAGTTTCAGCAGTGGGAGAGACGCCAGAAAAACAACCAAAAGCAAAAAAGCCAGGAACAGAGAAGAAAACTGAGTCACAATATTGTGTGGCTGAATCGCACAACTTCTCATTCAACGTTGTGGAGCAAACGGAGTCGAGACAAACTATAGAGGAATCCAAACTGACAGGTACTGTGTTATGTTTGCAAAGTGTAATTAAGAGCTGTCAAATAAGGTAAAAGTTGAGAAAACTTGTGAGGCCTGTCAGAAAATACTGATGTAAAAAATCATATTGATAATGACATTATTTAACCCAAAGCATGATAATCCCAGTAAAACAATTAAAAAAACAACAATTTAATCAAAAGCAAGACCTGCTGCGAGTAAACATAACAATTAAACACTTAAGATGGTAGTTAGTGTCTATAATAAAGCTCAAATGTACATAAATGTAGAACAAAAAATAAGCAAAGGTTCAGCTCTGCCGGTAAATGGTGCAGACGATGAATATTGAGCCCAAAAATTATAAGAATCAGAATCAGAAAAGGTTTATTGCCACTGTCGCAATTGTTTATGTCTCATTTATTAAATGAGTACCGGTAAGGTCTATTTGTTGGGTTTACTTCTCAAACATTGTTACACAGTTTGCGTCTTGTGATCCTCGAATCTCACAGTATGTTTAATTTGCAACTGTCAATTATTGGTTCGTGCCATGGAATGGAATGCGAGGAGTTATTGTTCTCGCCTAGTTTCTTATTAGCTCAAGCCATGAAATGGCAAGAGCCTCTTATCTTCTTCTTCTTATTTTTATTCTCGGTTATTCTTCCACAACTTGGGCATTTTTCACCCCCCTGAACATCTATGAAAAGTCCCACATCGGGTATTGGCCAGCAGGGGCGCAATTAATGCCTTCACTTCCTCTTCCTCTTTCATTTTGATGGGACATTTCCTCTCGCGCAGCGGTTTTAGCATTAGCGGCGGGTCTCTGTTGCTAGGTGACTGAGATACAGGGAGGAGGGGAATAAAATAAAGTCTTTAGACTTTAAATACTATAGACTTTATTCTTTAGGCTTTATTCTTTAGACTTTATTCTTTCTACTACAACTCGGGCATTTTTGACCCCCCTGAACATCAATGAAAAGTCCTGGGTCACCGAGGCTCTCTCGCTTTCTCCCTGCTCAGGCGTGAGTTCAGCACGATCTTGCTATTTGTCAGGACAAACAACTATTTGAATCGCAAACTATGCAATCATCAACGGTGAATTACTGAGCGTCGTTTGGTATGCTGCAAAACGCAGCAGAAAACATGGAAGGCGGTCGCGGGGGAAGGCGGTCGCGGGGGAAGGCGGTCGCGGGGGAAGGCGGGCGCGGGGGAAGGCGGGCGCGGGGGAAGGCGGGCGTGGGGTGAGAGCCATCATCGCTAGCGCTGTGTTAATATTGAATTTTTGGTTCACATTTGAGTTTTTATCTTCAGTCAAAATACATTAGTTTAATCCTTTTGTGTTGTGTTTTAAGCCTGGTATAATATGGTTTGGATATGGTTACAAGAGATGGTGCTGAGAGTGAAAAATCTTGCCTAGACACTATTCCAACTCTTTATTTTTCAGAAGAAGAACCTAGGGGTGTTCGACAGCAGCCGGTCTTTGCAAAACCCAACGGCGGTACAAAGATTTTATCACAAAAACCTCAGAAAACAAATAGTTTTGGACAAGGATCACCCAAAAAGCTGTCGCCCCAAAAGCAGTCATCACTTACAAGCTTCTTTCAGCCGGTCAACAAGAAAAGGTAAAAGTTTGTCTTAGTGTTTTGATGATATGCACAATTATGAGTTATTCAATTACATGTCTTTTATTACTAAAGAGAGCACATTAAGATAACTCAAATCAATACACACATCATTATCTTTCAAAAGAGAGGTAAAAGACATTTCTGCAATTTTGATTTAACGTTATTATCAATTCAATTTTATGCACTACTTGAACCTCAGCCTAGACTTAAACAAACACATTTTAGCACACTTCTGACACATTATTATTGTTTTTGAAATAATTCCACAAGAAATGAAGTTTGGTCTAACTCTTTTTATATCTTTAAAGGCAATTGGAGGATGACAATACTGCCGAAATGTCCCAGCCAAAACGATCTGCCCGGGACTCTTCGATAAACTCGCCGCCTCCAGAAACGTTTAAAGAAACGCGTTCAGAAAAGGGGCCGACAGTCGCGTTGCAGAGCTTACGAGGGGCGACTGAAAACAACACGCAGGGTCAAAAGAGGAAAGACGTTGAGGAGATCGAACTGGAGGAGTTGGAGTCCCTGATGTCCCAAGATATGGATTTTGACGAACCGCCGTGGAGAAGCCAAAGCCAGGCAAAAGCCAACGATCCAAAACCACATAAAGAAGTTGGTAAAGCTGAGTTTTCCGGCAAAAGACAACGACTTCAGGGGAAAGATGAGCAAGACGACTGGAAATGTCAGCAGTTGGAAAAACCATCAACCTCGAGGGAAAGCACAACAGGCAACATAAAAGAGCAAAATGTATCTGTAAACATTGATGCATTTGAACATTCCGAAGAGAAATCTGAAGAGCTCCTTCAAATGGAAGCCACTGAGGTCCCGGTGATTAAAAAACAGGAGGTCAGTAAGTGTAACAAAACATCAATCCCACAAACATTTTTCCCTAGAATATTGCCTACATTTTTATTCAAACAGAACAAACACAATATAAACAAATCAGGGCCCGCTCAAATAGAAAAGGCCATCCATCCCAACTTTTATTCCCTAACAAACAATACAAAAAAAAAAGGTCAAACTAGTAGGTTTTGACATAATTGAGAATACAATTACTTCATTTTCCTCATATTTGTTTTTGTGTCAAAGCTGTTTTTATCATAACTTGTGTTTTTATATCTGATATAAGAAATCCTGCCATGCTCCAGCTAAAACAGCAGCCGATAAAACCCAAATCAGACTTCCTTTCTCTGATGGTGGCAGTGGTTTTGTCGAGGTGCGCTTTGTTTTGAGTCTTTGTAAGTTTTGACATCTCTCTTTAGTTCATTTTGTCACATTTTGCAGGATGAAGAACTCCTTAAAGTGGAAGCCATCGAGGTTCCTGTAAAACCCGTGATTGTCAAACTGCAGGTTAGTGTGAGACTCTAGATGCGTTTGCATTGGAGTCAGAACGAGACACAAATCCTATCAAATCTGCTTTTCTTTGTCATTTTAAATATCATAACTTACTTTCTATATAATATTTTGTATACTCATGTTTTCATTATTGTTAGTTATTGTTATCATTGCACTGGTTCCAGTTTTAAGGCAAGTGTAAAAAATAAAGCTATTTTTCTCTAGAGGTTTTATATTAGCAGAGTTCTATGTCAGTGCAAACCATAATGATTAGTTAGTTTGCCGTGTCCTTTTTTCCTTCTTATATATTTATTTGATATGTTTATTTACAGAAACCAAAGATGGATGACTGTTTGCCCAAGAACGTGTTGCAGGTGGAGTTTAGAGATCTTAAAGTGTCAGAGCCGCCAACAAAAGTGACCAAACCCAAGCAGAGCAACGGCTACACGAAGAACTTCAAATGTTTCCGTAAAGTCAGTGAACCGAAAGTAACAGCACGCGCAGGACTGCGTGTACTATCGATGTAGAAGTGTTCTTAATATTGACGTTTCAATCCAAAGGTCCAGATGCGTGGTCCGGCTCCTGTGATCGGAGGCGCAGATCTTCTGGCTCATAACAGGGGCAGAAACTCAGCCCTGGACGAGTGGCTCAAAGACGCTGCAGAGGTACTGTCGCTGAAACGTGGCAAGATTGATCAATGTCACTTGTTCAGATCGCACTTTAAAATAATAACTTGGATGCTACAGTATCTAAATCAGGGGTGTTCAAACATTTTTCATCAAGGGTAATCAATACAGTGAATCGTCAAATATATACATTTAGCCGTTATTTATCGGTACGATTATTCTGTTAGACCTGAATATAAGAATAAAATACAAATCAGGCGCGAGATTGGAAATGGCCCAAAAAAGATCTGACGCCGTCCAACCAACCAAATGTCGGCCATATTAGATCAAAATTTGCTAAGCATGACTCAGAAGTTTTTCCAAATGTCGTACTTTTACAAATTCCTCCCAGGGCGTTGGCCCCGAAAAAACTAAAATGAGGTGAAAATGGTGTTGAGGTGTGGGACATCAAAAGTTATCCAAATTATTTTTGATATCTTTCACGGTGTCTGGAGCTAGAATTAACAGTTTTTAAATTTTATTTTATGAAATTTGTCTCAAAAAAGTCAATGAGACCCATGTCATATTTGTTAGGGCGTAGCGATGACAGAAGCCTCACATGTTATTCTAATGGGAAAATTGCCAATTCTCTGACTTTTGAACATGCTTACACTTTTACGAACTCCTCCTAGCGTTAGTCCTATTAATCATTTATTAAACATTAAACATTACGGTCTTTATGCGGCACAGCCGCAACATTTTTCCCAAATCTTGACATTTTTACAATAATGCCCCTATTTGTAAAGCGGCGTTTCATTCACTGCATTGGTTATTTCATTTTTAAATAACTAGACAATTTTCCTGTCCTTTCCTTTACAAAGAAAGTAGTAAGTTTTGTTTTAACTCACAATGTGATAGAAAAAGCGCAATTTAGTCTACATGGGTACGAAAATCTGTGTTTTTATGAGAAATTTTACCATTTGATCTTATTCTGTGTCTAATCTTCATTTCAGGAGGAGCTGCAGAGTCGACGAGATGAGAGCGCAGGAGACGACCTCTTTAGGTGAGGAATAAACTTGTCTTTTGTCATTTCAACACGCGCGCGGACAATGTCAACGCAAGAGAGTTAAGGACCGTGGGGCCTCGGCGGCTGCGTTCAACCAATCAAAACGCGCAGCTCCTTCGTCACCAGGGTTGCCGCGGTAACGGATGTGACGTAAGCCGCCGCTGTTTTCTTTGACGGAGCAGAAAGGAGACGCTGTGATATTGATTTTGTGTGCGTCGAAGCGCGCTGTTTGATCACTGAGTCATGGCCACTCAGTCATGCGTATCCGGGGAACAGACTCGACCGCTAAGAAAACACTGCACTTTTTTTGTGAGCTTCCAGACCTGAGTTAAAAGAAGCCTGTTTGCTTTAAACTGTGCAAACAATGTCTCTGGTTTATAGCTCTTAATTTGGCTTTGTTCTATCATTTCCAAAAAGCATCTGAGGACGTAAGCTGCATTCACACTTGTCCTGGATTGATCTTGATGAAGATTTGGTTTAGTTGCAGGTTTAGTCCCAGTTTAGTAGTATGTGAATGCAGCCGTAGAGGAATACGCCCACCTGACCTCAAACTTCTGTGTTTTGTTTTAGGTATAACCCCAGCAAAATCGCCAGAAGACGATGAGATTGTCTCCATGTGGTTCTTTGATTCTCTGATAAAAGTCCAGATATTTGCAGTCATTATGTTAAATGTTTGTGTTCCACTGTTCTGCCCGGTTTTCACTTTTATATCATATATTATTGTTTCTAAAATTAAGTAATCGACAGCAAGAATTGTTAAAAAATATGTTTTTTCAAAAGTTTTATTTGTGATTAATAAAAAAACACTACATACAAAACATCAACAAGTCTTTAGTTTAGAGAGCTTAGCGCATTATAAGCATTCTTCAGACTGAAGTAAGTTCAGTGTGCTCAGCTCGATGAAGAATTTCAAGTGTTGAAAATGAACTTGCGCAAGCCCATTCTCCATCAGGCACTTAACAGATCTGTTCAGAGACACCTCCAAACGAGAGTTACATCTGTTTCACTGTTATATCTGACTATAAGTGAGGAGACCTTAAGCACTTTTAGCTTATTGCTTTTTCAAACGAAATATCCAAGAGAAATAAACATGTTATCAAGTTAAATTTACAGTCAAGGATTGTCCAGTTTTACAACATCTTGTCCCTCTTTACTAGAAGTACCCGGGGTCTCATTTATTAAGATGTCTGTTGCCCCTTTTCCACAAACATGTGCATGCTTTAAGCCATAAGCATAGTATGCAAGTACATGTTCAGATTCATATAAACATGCGCACTCAATGTAGCCCAATATCATTTATGCATGCACATAGAAGTCTGTGGGGTAAAGGGAGGGACAGTGGAGGTTTATGCTTAAGAGATCACAGCCTTTGTGTATGAAGTGTCATTTAGACTTTATAAATGAGGCCCCTGGTGTGAACCAACAACCTGCTGCTATTCATTAATTCATCAAACACTCTGCATATTTTTACTGAAATACAACGAAAACTGAAGTCGCATAAAACAAACATGTTCTCAATAACTTTATTGTACTACTAAATTAGCACAAATGAATGCCTACCTTAGAAAACCATAACTTAAAGCTTAATCCTCATCAAGATGATCAACCATAATGCAGCCTACTATTCTGTAGTTTGAGGTCACTGGAGTAAAATGTATTTAAAAAGATATGAGAATAAACACACTATAAAACGTATATAATTTATATATTTTCCAGGTTCAATGTCAATGTCAACTAGTTTGGATTCCTCCATTAATAGTTTGAGAGCGATTTCTTCCAAAGTTTAGAAGTTGAACTTTGTAATTGAATGGATTGTAAATTAGAACATGGTTTGATGTTTTCTTCAAACCGTTGCTACATAGCATATACCAGTTGTCATATCAAGTCACACATCATGCAGAATGTTATTGTTAACTGTTCCTGCAGATGGGTTGATTTCTGGTAACAAATCTTACGATCATAAGTATCATAAGTATCATAAGTAACAGATCACTTCCAAATGTAAACTAACCATGGTTAACGCAGATATACTCCTATAAAAAAAATAACCCTGAAAAAATAAGGTACAATGGTAATGAGGTCACAGACTGACTTGAAGTTGGCACATTGTAGTTTGGACTTCTAAGACCTTATGGATGACGGGCATGGCGTGTGTGTTTTTTTTTTTTTTTTGTATTTTGTTTTTTTAAGTTAAAGGTATGTTTATTAAAACATTTTACTTTAAATGATTGTTGTTATGGTTCCTACCACTGATAAAGGGTTTTTGACACTGGTTTCAGATAATATTATTCCCGTCATTGCTGATGAGCTGTTCTTTTTTCTTGTATCTCTTTAGCAGACAGGATGCAATGCCCAAAGCCCCGCCTTTTAAAAAGCGCACAAAATTGTCCCCAACTAGTGGACCCATTGCAAACAGGCCTGGTTCCTTGGTGCACTCAAATGTGTATGGATCTATGTCAATGGGGTTCTGTTTGCATGACACGGGTTTAGTCGGGTCTAGACCGAGGTATTGGCCTTGACTTTTTAGAAAAAACAAGTTTGGATTGGTCCCGATCAGGACCAGAACCATAGAGACCTTGAATGCTTTTAGGGAGTTGTTTCCCTGAATTAAGCACTTCATGTCGGGGTGGAAGGAGACCACACAGTGCTCTGGGAAACTGGTGTAGTCAGGAAAGAGGCTGAGGTTCTCTGTGAGTTTGGCTGAGGGGAGTTGGGGCTTTGGACACATCTTGGCACAGACTGATGAGGCAATACTCGTGGCTTGTGGCCTGTTAGGAGCAGTGGAAGAGGCTGCACTGTGGGTTTGTGAACACATCATGTGGTAGACCTTGTGGTATTCAGGATATAGAGTTTTGGGCAGCTGCTTAAAGATGAGGTCTGGATCACTGGTGCTTTTGCGGAAGACATGCAGCACTTTGACATTGTTGTTGCAAGCACAAAGAACAGCATCCGCAGCACTTAAACCAGCGCCCACTATTAAAACTGGGTCAGAGTTTATGTCCAGCTTCTTGCGGCTCACTGCCTGCCCCAGGTTTGAAATGCTGTGGAAAACAAATGGAAGGTCCTCCCCTTCTGCACCCAGTCGTACTGGAGAGTCTGATGCCCCTGTGGCCAGGACCACGTTCTCAGCAAACAGGGAGAAGGGCACATGAGTGTGGTTCTGCAGCTGCTGGTACCCCCTGACCTCCCATAGAGCCCCCCCATTCACACACTCACTACCCCCACTGCTGTCTGGACTAGAGTGCTCCTTCTCCAGACCCTCCTCGCTGTGACCACGGCACAGCTTTTGGACAGATGTAACGTAAGTGTTGTCAACAAAGTTGTTATGGAGCCCTTTCAGCTTCACATAGTTGCAGTAATAAGAAGAAATCTCCTCGGGAGTCGCTCTGTCACTGGTCACATCCCTAAAGTCAAAAGAGGATCTGCCTTTGGGATCTGAAAACAACATATGTATTATTTTCTCTTGAGGTGGCTCCTACCTGTGTTTCTCATTGGTCAAGTCTCTGTAGTTCACACCTGGAAGCTCCATCCAGATGCCCAGGCTGATGGTCAGCATGGATCCTTCCATGGCCTAAACAGGAGCATCATGTTTATATAGAACCAGAGTCAGTTTAAACTTGTAGTGTCGTACATGCCAGGCTCCTCCAGGTGTAGACCGGCCCAGGACCACATGGGGAATGTGCTGAGTCTTGTCCCTCCTCCACTGAAGCACTGTTGGGAGCTCAAAGCCAAAATCTGCATTTGGGTGCAAAAGGGTGTCAAAGAGCACGGCCACTGGATTTCTAGATCTCCCCTCGAGACCTTCGCTCAAATATTCAAGGTCCTGAAAACAAATACTATAATCATTATTCTGTCTCATATATGGCCCTGGGGTCTCTGGTCGTCATACCTGTTCAGTGATTGGTATGTGCTTGGCCTCCTGGAGTTTTCGGTACAGTATTGGGTTTGGATGCACAGTTTTTCTGTCCAAATAAGGCTTGTATCCACTCAAGAGGTAGGACAGGCAAATACCCGATGGCCCATTCCCTAGAGAGGAACACAAAATGCATTATTGCATAAGTTATGTGTGTGTGTGTGCCAGAGGTGGAACCAAGTTCTTGTTTTGCAAGTCTCAAGTCAAGTCCAAGCTCACTGTTTGAATCCTTTTTAAGTCTTCATTCAAGTCTCAAGTCATCAAACTTCTAACTCTAATTTAAATTGAGTCCAAGTCAGGACTTGCAGGTCCACACCTCCAGTTGATACTATAGAAAAGTGAGAGGAAAAGTTGTACCGATGATAACCACGGGAATTGTTGGTGGGCGCTCTTGTAGCATAGTGGTTTCTTCTAGTAAAGGCATGGCAGCAGCCTGGGCCCGAGCCTGCACTGAAGAGCAAAACAGCTGGATTCAGATTATGGCGGTATATTTTACAAGGTATTTTTAACAACTAAAAACATAAGTTCAATGCCGTGGTGTGGAACATTCCAATCAATATAATCTAGATGGAAACGAACAGGTAGCATCTCCTTACCAGAAAGGTTACATAGTGCACCATTAATAATTCAGACCTAATTTTAGTTCACATTTAGGACTACTGTAGCAATGGTGCAGTGTTATCCCATTTTAGACATTGTTTTATCTCAGTTTAGACCCAGTATATTCTTGTTACAGACCTGATTTAGATTTAGTGGTAAGTGGCTAATGTTTTCTTAGGAGGTAGTTTGTGTGAAAGGTTTGACTAGATGTAGAGTATTTTCAACAGACCGGCTTGCTCTTTGTATTGATACACTGCTTTAGCTCCCGTCGGATCAGCTGATACAGAAACACACAGGAAAAAAACACTTTTTTTCCTCATCTGATCATTGTGTTCCCACAGTGGACCCTCCCCGTCTGTCTGGAGCTCTACACACGTGGAAACATCCCGTCACAACAAAACGTGCCCCCATTCTAGCGCCCATACACCCCTGTCCCGTCTAACATGGCCCGCGGCAGGACGGGCCTATGTTAACCCCTACTGCCGCTTCCAAAACAAAGGCCAGTTTTAATCAGATTTATGTAGGCCTGGGTGTGTTGTGAATCGTTGCCGTGAAGCATGTTCAGTGGAGTCATTGTGCACCCGCCGAGCAGCAAATCCCCCGTGATCATTCCTCAGTGGGGCTTAATCCCACTGGTCCGGTTTATGTCTTTGCCGCCTCTTTCAAAAGCAGCAGGATGGAAATGTGCTCCTGGCATGCTGACAGTTACAATCATCATAATAACTGCGGCTGCACAAGTTGAGAAGATATTCTATAGCTGTTTATTGTCGCGCCATTTCAGCTTACAGTGAGTGGAGATTTAGTTAATGTAGAACAAAAATGTAATTGACTTAATTTACCACTCAAACGGTGTCATATTTTAGACTAAAATCTGGCATAAAATGCAAAAAAATCTGACATTTTTACATTTTAATTCACCAATAAACTAATTCTGAAATGAATAAGAATGTAAGTGTTTTTGCAGTAATTATATTAAGTTAACGAATATGTTTATAGTGATAATCTCGTGGCAGCCTATCCATGGATTTCACAATCTCAAAAAAGGAGGACAATTACCATAGCAACAAAATATATATTTTGAATGGTGAAAAGTCCTCAATGTCACCTATACATCCCCATCCTCCTACCATAGGCTGCATCTCACCACTAACAATCATTCATATAATTGACACACTTAACAATTAAAATAGTTCTAACAAGTCTTATTAAATCTAAATGAAGCATTAATGAAATCTACTTAAATAGAATAGTAGATACCAAGCCCTTAACAATAAAGTCGACAAATGAAGTCTCTAGTCTATAGTCTCTACGCTCTCACCAAAACACAACAGCAAACTAAAGCCCCTTATCCAAACCAATCAAAACATCACTGCATTCATAAAATCACATCCAGTCACAGTGTCGTGCCCTTTGGCTGCAGCCACCGTCTCTGCACTGTTTACGCTTATCAGTGAAAGCGCTCAGATTCCACACATTGCTCCACCAGTTTGGAGAATGTGCCCCATGTCATAATTTTGGCAGGTGAGCATTTTCATTTCATTTTTCATTTCTGTGGCATTGCTGTATTTCCAACAGGTTTTTTAAGATGACTTTAGGAAATCTCAGTGCATTCAGCAACATTATTCTTGTTACAGTGCACAGTTATGTAAATGTTGCCTGTTCTTTGTTACCAGTCCCTTTGTGGTTTATTTTGCCTTTGTGCTCGAGTATGTGTTGCAACGATCTGAGCTCCAAGGTTCACTTTCACCTTGATTTAATCTTTTGTTTCAGGGAGGCCTTATTATTTTTTTTATTTTGTGAAGTCTGCTTTGGATATCTAGCAACACATGTATAATGCCGCCAACACCAGCCAAGTGCATTTGACAGTTCAGGCCACTCGTCTTATCAAAACGGGTGACAGGTTTCAGCTTCCTGTTCCTTACGTTTCCCCCACTTTGACTATTCTGTAGATGTTTTTCATTTTACTTCCTGATTGGACATGGGCAGATGTGACAAAGGTAATTCCGTCACCTAGCAACAATACTGTAAACAAGGGCCAACGCTCGTCTAATTTAGACAATAGTTATGACTAGTAAAGAGTTTTAGAATGATAATATGTTATATATTTTTTCTTTTTAATGGTAAAAAGTCCTCAACATTTTACCAGTAACAGGAATCTGAAGCATTAGTGTGTTAAATGAATATATTTTAAGTATCAGACAGAGTGTATACACTGTCTGCATTTTGAATATCATTTTGTGTAGGCTATTGATTCATTCCTGATTTTTTAAATATTTTGTATTCATTTCCCCTCCCGACTGATGTAAAGCCATGATGCAGGTTTACCACAGGTTCCATCCTGTCAAACAAAATCATGATTAGAAAAAGTGAAAACCTGCCATGTGCATATTAAAGTGTGACTCCAGTCCTGTGCCTATTGCATCAGAAACACAAGCTGCTTGATGCATCCTCAGGTTACAACGTTCAGCGTGTAGCTCCATCATCTGCACTTCACAGCAGCATCCTCAGAGCTGAGAACATGTTATGACACTGTCACATTGTGATATTAATAGTCAAATGCATCCCACTGTCTAGTCCTTCGTTATGCAATATGCTGCTGTAGGGCACAAGATTTTATTATAGGCCCTAGAATTTTCCCCACAAAACCGAACCCACTCCAAATACACATGTATAGAGCCCACCAGACTTGTGGTGCGGGAGTGGGGAATGGGACCCCAGCAGACACCCTCGTGTGAAGACTGCGCTTCCATATGAGAAACTGCACGCGGCACACCTCGTCATTACATCATTAAGAGCAGTCAAAAACATTCCCGTTGTTTTACTGCATTTGATCAAAACAAGCCGTCTTACCGCACTGTGACTTGTTCTCTGTGCCCAGTAGTGTCCAGCTATCACGACCCGTGGTGGTACTAGTGGCCGTATAAATAGGCAGAGTCAGGGGGAGGACCACATGCCGACACACACACACACACACACACACACACACACACACACACACACACACACACACACACACACACACACACACACACACACACACACACACACACACACACACACACACACACACACACACACACACACACACACACACAGGCGATCACACGCGCACGACCGCGGGCATCACTCAGGTCCCGCTGTTTCTGAAGCAGTTTCTCTAAAATCACGCTTCTGGAGGAAAATGATCCAGTGTGGCACCGGCTCTTCTGTCTTTGTCGTCACGTGCGCATGCACCAGACGTAAGCGCGTTCACGGAGGAGGAGGAGGTGGTGGAGGAGGAGTTGGAGGATGCAGCAGCAGCAGCAGCAGCAGCAGCAGCAGCAGCACAGCAGCAGCAGCACAGCAGCAGCAGCACAGCAGCAGCAGCACAGCAGCAGCAGCAGCAGCAGCAGCAGCAGCACAGCAGCAGCACAGCAGCACAGCAGCAGCAGCACAGCAGCAGCACAGCAGCAACAGCAGCAGCAGCAGCAGCAGGCACAGCAGCAGCACAGCAGCAGCAGCAGCAGCAGCAGCAGCAGCAGGCACAGCAGCAGCACAGCAGCAGCAGCAGCAGCAGCACAGCAGCAGCAGCAGCAGCACAGCAGCAGCAGCACAGCAGCAGCAGCACAGCAGCAGCAGCACAGCAGCAGCAGCACAGCAGCAGCAGCAGCAGCAGCACAGCAGCAGCAGCAGCACAGCAGCAGCAGCAGCAGCAGCAGCAGCAGCAGCACAGCAGCAGCACAGCAGCAACAGCAGCAGCAGCAGCAGCAGCAGCAGCAGCAGGCACAGCAGCAGCACAGCAGCAGCAGCAGCAGCAGCACAGCAGCAGCAGCAGCAGCACAGCAGCAGCAGCACAGCAGCAGCAGCACAGCAGCAGCAGCACAGCAGCAGCAGCAGCAGCACAGCAGCAGCAGCAGCAGCAGCACAGCAGCAGCAGCAGCACAGCAGCAGCAGCACAGCAGCAGCAGCACAGCAGCAGCAGCACAGCAGCAGCAGCAGCACAGCAGCAGCACAGCAGCAACAGCAGCAGCAGCAGCAGCAGCAGCAGCAGCAGGCACAGCAGCAGCACAGCAGCAGCAGCAGCACAGCAGCAACAGCAGCAGCAGCAGCAGCAGCAGCAGCAGCACAGCAGCAGCAGCAGCAGCACAGCAGCAGCAGCACAGCAGCAGCAGCAGCACAGCAGCAGCAGCAGCAGCAGCAGCACAGCAGCAGCAGCACAGCAGCACAGCAGCAGCAGCAGCAGCGCAGCAGCAGCAGCAGCACAGCAGCAGCAGCACAGCAGCAGCAGCACAGCAGCAGCAGCAGCACAACAGCAGCAGCAGCACAGCAGCAGCAGCACAGCAGCAGCAGCACAGCAGCAGCACAACAGCAGCAGCAGCACAGCAGCAGCACAGCAGCAGCAGCAGCAGCAGCAGCACAGCAGCAGCAGCAGCAGCAGCAGCACAGCAGCAGCACAGCAGCAGCAGCAGCAGCAGCACAGCAGCAGCACAACAGCAGCAGCAGCACAGCAGCAGCAGCACAGCAGCAGCAGCACAGCAGCAGCAGCAGCAGCAGCAGCACAGCAGCAGCAGCACAACAGCAGCAGCAGCACAGCAGCAGCAGCAGCAGCACAGCAGCAGCAGCACAGCAGCACAGCAGCAGCAGCAGCAGCAGCACAGCAGCAGCACAACAGCAGCAGCAGCACAGCAGCAGCACAACAGCAGCAGCAGCACAGCAGCAGCACAGCAGCAGCAGCACAGCAGCAGCAGCACAGCAGCACAGCAGCAGCAGCAGCAGCAGCACAGCAGCAGCACAACAGCAGCAGCAGCACAGCAGCAGCACAACAGCAGCAGCAGCACAGCAGCAGCACAGCAGCAGCAGCACAGCAGCAGCAGCACAGCAGCAGCAGCACAGCAGCACTCACCGGCGGCGCAGCATCCTTTTGTAACTATGGGTTAGTGGGTTATAGACTAATTAAAAGACTTGATATGATTTTTTTTCTCTCTTAAAGATCTACAAGTTATTTCATAGTATAATGTTTTTTTAAATAGACTCATTTACTTTAACAATAGATTTTAAATGGGTAAATGTAAGTTGTTTTTAGAAACGAGTCAGTGTAATCCCTCATTCATCCAGGAGTCTTCCATTGTAGAAAAAGATTCAGTTGTCGTTATCTCGACACTGTTTTTAGAAAAAGAGTTATTCTTGAAAGCAGAGAAAAGTGTGCAGATGACTGCAACTGAATATTTTCCTACAGAATATTTTTTTTGTTTTGTGTTAGGTTTTGATATCTTATTTTTTCTTATTTTTTTCCCCCGAGTCTGTGGAATAGGCTATGTAAAAATCGACAATAATCATAATAAAAAATACAACAACGTTTTTATTATTATTGTTATCTATTTGCAGAGCTAGTTTTGTACTACTCTGTCCATACTGTAGGCCACATTATATGCAGTCAAAGTGTATTGTATGCAACACCTTATTTTGCGCGTGCCTTTTTATTATGTTTTGTATTGTACTAGTATTATTTGTTATGTGTTGCCGAAACAATTAAATTGTTCGTGAATTTCCGGTTCGGTTGTTCGGTTGACAATGCCAATAAAACGTCTTTCTGATTTCTTGAGATTATTCTGTAGACACGCCCTAATAGATAACTTTATTTATTTTATTTATTTTTAAAGTTAGTAAAATAGAAAGGCCTCGGGTAATTGGAAAACTATATATGTATACTTTATTTGCGTTATAAATCAAATAAATAAATATTTATAAATGAATGAGTGTCAGCAGTAGTCCCGCCCTCTTCACACCGGACCAATCAGAACGGGCTGCCGGAATTCACTTCCTGTTTTCTCCCGAAACATGTGAATTAGCCGTTAGCTTCATAATCTACACAAACATTCACCTAAACGCCACAGAAGATGGTTCAGTTGACCAGAATTTGTCACCGGAAGGCAAGTAAATAATCTTAAACACATGTAATGTTAAAATGTTCTTATTAAAACCGTAGAAAGCTTACAAACTAGCCAGACGCTAAACTTTACACTAATATACAATGCATTCTGCATGTTTTATTACAGTATGGGAAGTTCCTGGACAATCTGCGGCTGTATGTGCGCGGAGGCAGCGGCGGCATGGGTTTGCCCCGTCTGGGAGGTCAAGGAGGAGATGGTGGAGATGTTTTTGTGGTGGCCACCAAAGACATGACCTTAAAGAGGATGAAAGACAAATATCCACAGAAACGCTTTGTGGCTGGAGCAGGGGTAAACAGCAGGTTTGTAGGCCTAGATAATCTTGCTGTTTAAGTCAAATGTCAAGACTTTTCCAGTGCTTCCTACAGTCGGGCACTGTGGGGGACACAAGTTGTCTTCAGGCTACTTTACACACCAAGCACATGAAATAAAATGAGTCAGAAATCAACTCATTTATTTAGAATTACTACTACTAAATCAATGTACTTTTTGAATGGCTCCTCCATTTAAATACTATAAATACATATATATGTTTGTCTTGTTATATATGATAGTATCGTTCTTGGTGTCTAATAAACAGTTTATTCTTTAGTTCTAATTTACTGTCTGGTGTTTATTTTACTATTGATCCGCTATGACAGAAGTGACGTAATGAAACCTGAATTGTGTCTGAACAGTGTCAAGTCTCTGAAAGGGGAGCGAGGCAACGACTGTAGCGTTCTGGCACCTGTCGGCATCACTGTCACTACAGACAATGGCAGGGTAATCGGTAGGAAATACTCTTATTCTATTATCTCAAGAGCAATTATGTTAATCCAATCATTTTGTGTGGTGTAAGTTATAATTTTAACATTTTCCTTTTGAAGGTCACTTGAATGCTCCTGGAGAAAGTGTGAAGGTCGCCAAAGGTGCAAGTGGAGGCTCATACCACTCGTTATTTAATCCCAGTAAAGCAAAACCCAAGCACATTAGGCTGGATCTGAAACTAATTGCAGACATAGGTTTAGTGGGGTAAGAGACTGCAAACATTTATTCAATGAACTGTCCATAAGGTCAGTCACGCAATTCATTTCTAAACCCGTGTTTCTTCTCAGATTCCCCAATGCTGGAAAATCATCTCTTCTTACAGCCATATCTAATGCAACACCTCAAATTGCCAGCTATGCATGTAAATCACTTTTTTTTTAAATTAATTATTATCTGTACACTTTCATTGAAAATTAAACATGTTTTTAACATCACTACTCTTTATTACAGTCACAACTTTAAAACCAGAAATTGGGAAACTGATGTACAGAGATCATAAACAGGTAAAGATTATGTTTATATGTATCTATTTTAGTCAATTTCAGTCAGTGTTTAGTGTTTTAGTGAGTCATTTATTTTAGGACTCTGTCCATCTGTTTATCTATTGCGTTGTATTTGTGCTGAACTTATATTTTATTCACTCATGTGTTGGTAGATTTCAGTCGCCGATCTCCCAGGGCTCATTGAAGGCGCTCACTTAAACAAAGGCATGGGACACAAGTTTCTAAAACACGTGGAGAGGACTAAACAGCTGCTGTTTGTGGTGTATATTCTTTTGACTTACATTTATTTAAACGGCAAAATCGCTTGGAGCTGTTATTTTAATTGTAAGTTTAATTTTAAAGTTAATTTGTACTGTCTCTAAACCAGGTGGATGTTGGCGGTTTCCAGCTGGCCAGTAAAACGCCGTTCAGATCTGCCTTTGAGGCCATACAGCTTCTGACAAAGGTAAGAACCATAATAATGAAGTATTTTATTTAGAACGTTCTGCCCACAATCTGTTCACTGTCCACAAGGAACTAGAGCTGTACAAGGAGGAGCTCGTGTCCAAACCCGCTTTACTGGTGGTGAACAAGATGGACCTCCCTGATGCTGAAGAAAAGCTTGCCGCTCTCAAAATACAGCTTCAAAACCCAGAAGGTAATGTAAACGTTTAATCTAATCATTTGTGCAAGCAGAATTATTGTATTTGCTCGATTTAATGAATGTTATTGGCCCCTGACAGACTTTTGTCGCCTGTTGGATGTTGACATGATACCAAAGGAGTACATAAACTTTAAAGACGTAATTCCTATCTCGGCTCTCACTGGACTTGGGATTGAACATCTTAAAAACTGCATTCGACAGTCTCTCGATGAAGAGGAAGAGATTAAAACTAAAGATGTGCTTCAAGAGAAACTGCAAGAACTCAGACGGCCCATGTAACAATCATGGACATTCAACGTTTGTTACCAAGGACATGAGAAATGTGACTGAACTGGACTGTCACCAAACAAAGGTGTTATAAATGAGTTTATAAATAAGTTATGGAACACACACAAAATGTACTTTAAAATGCATTTTTACAGGGCCCTGATGTTCACTAGTTCTGTGTACATTGTTTGCTGCTTTAATACAATTAATTGTAACTTGATATGTGCTCATTTCTGTAAATAAATTGTGTTTCAGAGTGATAAATCTTGCACCGTTGCATAGCGATTTAACGATTCAAATCTAAATGTCTTTTGAATGGTCAAAAGTCCTCAAATGCCGCTATAAACGGGGAAACCAATAAAGATTAGAGAAAAAAACTAGGATCTGTCCATAAAAGAGTATTTTTTTATTAAATATATTACAATACTGATTAAGAGAAGAAGAAAAAATAGGGGCATTGATTTTTGCATCGTCAGTCTTTACAGCATACAGGTAAAACAAGATTACAAAGGGGCGTAACAGCAGTGTGGATATAGTGTGTCAGTACATTTGGCCATTGGAGCGATGGCTGAGTGAGTCGTTTGCGTTTTACATTCATGCCTCTGACCGAGAGACAGAGAGCCGAGTTCAGATTGAGCCGATGTTCGAGGCTGAACAGGAGATCGATAATACATAAGCCCAAAGTTTCTCCTGTTCTCCTCACAGCCACAGGATCTTAGAGGGCAAAATTAAGGAAACAGTAGGTTGCGTTCACGTTTTATTTGACGTTTGAGGGAAGGTGGAAAACTGTATATAATCGCAATTGTATTTTTAAGGTTATGCAAACAGAATATTGAGTGCAATGTCTATAATTAAAACTTCAACACATGACAGCAAAAACAGTAGATTAAACATAAAAAGAGTGTAATCTTTCAAACAAGGTTTTTCCTGCACTTTAGTGGTTAATGTTACGGTTCATTCAGATTTTGTGTGAGACTTTGATGCATTTAGGGTTGGACAATATCTTTTGGACAGAAATGGGCTAAAACATGGCTTTATTAAACTTCAACTAATGCATTTAATCAGAAAAATGATAAATGAATCACAAAACTGCAAAAATATCACCTTATCCTTAACATAACCAGCTTTTTATAGTGTTTATTTTTACTATAAACGATAAACTCGAACTTAGCATATGTTCAACCACAACATTCACAATATTATCGATATATTGTCCACCTCTAGGTGCAATTTAAATAGTAATTATATATCAAGGTATTCATTTGTATCACTTTCGCCCAGCCCCAGTTGGTGCATATTTTTCTTTATACATCACATGGAAACATTTTGTAAAGAATGTCAAGTATGCCATATTAATAACATACTGGTTTTCCTTTCCATTGACTACTGTAACAATGAATAATTCTGAAGGTCTTTGATAAAATTGTGAGAAAGAATTCCACCTTGGTTCATTTGTGGAGTCACGATACATTTCATGTGGATAGACCCAGTAATTACAGAGGTATTTATTGCGAACCAGATCGAGACGTTCGCAAAACCAGCGAAAAGGAATCAACTGTAAATGTTGAAATGTCACGTGAACGCAACCCATCAGAAGACAAGTACAAGAGGTTTTTCCGCTCTCGTACGGAATCTGAAAAAACAACCACGTTTTGTGCTCCTGGAACAAATGTACAGTAGTTATCAAACACAGCTCCTCTCAATCGTATTATCGATACACATTTACAATAATGCACTTAATCACGGTTTGAATGCTGACAAAAACAAATCATTACAAAGATAGATAATAAAAATGTACTGTAGTTGGTTTAATACTGTGAAAGGCAAATCACCTACACAACCATAATCGTTACACATGAAGTGCCACATCGGAACAAAAATGGAGAACGGGGAGCTTTCTGACATGATTTTACAGGAATGGTGCATCTTACAAATACAAAAGTTGAATTCACAAATACTTTAGGACATTGTGTGAATTCGAGGGGTTCTTTCGGTGACATGCCGTGGTCTTATCACTCCTAAACATTATTATTGAGCGGGGAAATCGTTAGGAATAGGGCGCGGTCATGCTGTTGGTCATCATATCTTTCATAAGCTCAAACAGCAAGCACTATACAGCAGAATTAATCGCTTACAAGGCTAAATATGTCACCGCAGTTAAACCCAAAATGCATTTTTCAATCGCGGTTTTCGCACATTTCATCTCTTATTTCAACCACTCACGTCAGTCTAATAAAACTGAGCCAATGTCAATGGCATGCTTTGATAAATGAATTAAAACAGCACATTGGTCCAAAAAATAATCACGTATTTCAATTGAATACTAGGGGAAATCTTTGAGAGTCAGTGAAAAGTAGCGTTTCTAACTACACCAAACACATCTCGGTCTAATCATCACATCCAACAGCAATGGCACAATAAACTGTACATAAAATCAATGAATACGTTTCCTTTCGTAAAGTGCTGCGCAAAACTTGCATCACACACCAACACTTTCTATCAAGATGTCAAAAACCAGTGCTCAGACGTATTAAAAAACATTAAACTGTGGCCTCAAGACGGGGAAATGCAAAGGGAGGGGACGATTTCAACACTTTACGGAGTGGAAAATACACACACAAATCATGAGCGCGGGTATCTAGTGTTTGCCTAAAGCACAATTCCACTTTCCCAGTGCGAGAAAGCCGATTGTGTGTGACTGTACATATTTACAAATGTCCACCATGGGGTAATAATACGATCTGCTGATAAAATATGGGTTAGTTATCGTGTACAGAGAGCCTTTTAGTATCAAAACACCTCCCCTGCATCATGCTTATTGTGAAGTCCGCTGTTTCACCACCGCCTCAAACTCGGGCCTTTCCTCATGCTATACAGTGAAGGCGTGTCTATACGGGGTTCACGTGCGTCAAAATGGCTGAACAAACGGATATTGAGACATGTTCTGCACCTGTGTAAAGTTCAGTATATTATGCCCGCAAAAAGGCCAAAAAAGGGTTACTTGGATTGAGTGGATGTGGACTCGAGTTAAAAGTGGTTTTCGGCCCCTACGGAAAAAAAGAAAGTTGTCAACAGCTCAATCTTCTTTGCAGCGATTATGTGTGAGTTCTCAGTGCAAACTCGCCCACTAAACATGAACCAAAGGACCAGTTGGGCTGCTCCGGCGGCGCTTGTTTCGCTGAAGTCGCTCGCTCGTACGTCCGTTGTACGTTCTCCTCGATCAAAGAGTCATTTCAGCGTTAGCGTGTGTTATCCATAGAAAAAGTGACCTTCCTTCACGGCGGCAGACCAGAGTGCAGTTATATTGATGTTTCCCAAAGCTGAAAGGAGAAATTGCAAGACAAGCGATAAATTACAGTATACTTTACAACTTACTTTCTACTTTCTATTATTTGCAAAAACAGATTTGTGTAATTTGAAAAAAGTGTCAAAGGTTTACAATTAACTCTTACTCATCAGGTAAATAATGAACACAAGACCTGTCATTTTATTTCAAATTTGTCTCTGAAACTTTACAAACCGAAGTTTTACTTGTGTTTTTGGACATTAGTTACCACAGAGTTGCTTAGCTCTGTCGCGCTTTTGAACTTATAACTTTGAACTTTTAACTCATAATTCAACATTTCTAGAAGTCAATGGAAAAATGAATGGCCGCTTCCGGGACCACAATGAACTTCGAAGTGTTGAGCTCCATGATATGTGTAGAAGATGGTATTAAAAAGAAAACAAATATTTTCAAAACCGATTGAACTCTAATTCTAATGAACAAGTTTATTATTTAAATGTTCGTAAGCGCCTCACCTTGGCGCCCTGCCTGGCTTTCCTCTGATCGTCGGGCAGCGGGGGCATGGGGTAAGGGTATCTCCTGCTCGAGGCGATAGACCCCGTAGACGAGGTGGGAGACTTGGCAGGAGACAGCGTCCTATAAATTAGAGACAATCAAAGTTAGAATAATGCCCCATCTCCTTTGGACAGGAGCTTGGTTCAGAGTAGGCCACGGGTAAATTAGGCTTCATTCAGGGAAGCGCTGCTCTAAATTTAGACTTTGGAGCTGCAGCATCCTTGAACTACTCCACTTTTACACAAGAGGAGATTGTTCCGAGACAAAACACATGTCTCTGTGAAGGCAAAACCCTGCAGAGACGTGTCGACATTCAGTATCTCTCAAATGATCGATGTCGGAGTGCATTGAGCGACCGGCGACAGCGATCGGACTGGGAGCTTTTTTCCCACGAGTCGAGGAAGAAGTCACAATGTCAAAATAATGGAGAAAGAGAGAGAGAGAGAGAACGCTCTTGACACCAATTCAACACCATGTTATTAATTATCTGAGAAATATTGCTCTATATTGACCCTAGTGAATGAATGTGAGAGTGAATGGTTATCTGTGTGTCTATGTCTGTTGGCCACTGTCCAGGGTGTACCCCGCCTAAGGCCCAAAGTCACTGGGATAGGCTCAGGATAGGCTCAGGGTCACCCGCGACCCCCAACGGGAAAAAGCGGTAGAAAATTAATATTGCTCTATA
Source organism: Eucyclogobius newberryi (assembly GCF_026437365.1). Classification (NCBI taxonomy): domain Eukaryota; kingdom Metazoa; phylum Chordata; class Actinopteri; order Gobiiformes; family Gobiidae; genus Eucyclogobius; species Eucyclogobius newberryi. The sequence continues at coordinate 29,322,824 of NW_027315945.1, read as the reverse complement.
AGTAAGGTTTTAAGTCAACAACATAAATGTTTGATCAGTACATTATTTGGAAATGTTCTTTATCTAGACGCCTTTTTTTCAACCTTTATGTGGTTGATAATGTTATATAAAGACTCAAATACAATAGAAATAATGGTGTGACTAGTCGAACTATTGAAAAAATAAACTAGATAAATCGTTAGGGACAGCTTTATTTGTTCTAGTCCTGGTTTAAATCTGTGTTAAGTCCCAGTTTATTTCCAATTTGAATGTGACGTGTGCTTAAATGTGAACGCAGCCAAAGACACGCACTACAGGCCGATTAGAGCGACCGTTTATGTCGAATCCTGAGACAGTGGAGGGGAGCAGAACCCACAGAGACGAGGGGATTAAAGCCACGTCGCAATTCTGCTTCATTTCCTCCATAATTCCTCAGGTGTAAATCCAGTGAGAGCCAAAGAGGAGAGAGACAGATAGTTTCCCATCCCTCCCTCTCTCTTCTCCGTAGATGTGATTGACAGCTGAGGAGTCGAGGAGACGAGCAGAATTGTGACGTGGCCAGAGAATCCACTCAGAAATCATTTGGGAAAATATGAGTTGAACCCATAATCACTGACAGAGTTTGGAAATGTATCCACACTGATAAAGCCCTTCTCAACAGCAGATGAAACTGTAAAATCTCTCCATTCTTTGACAATGTGCTCCCTTTTATAAAAGCTCTCAGAAACTGTAAGGTCTATAGATGTCCACGCTGATGTGGTGTTTGGTCACTATTTGTTAGTTGGGGTGAGGATGGCTGTGTCCTTGTTGTTTTGACCATGAAGCTCAAGCATTATTATCATCTATAGACCTTGAGGGAGATTTTTCTTTTTGTTGTGGCAGCGCAGTGATGATGTCATCACAAGGCTGAGGCACAAGAGGTGGCACATGCCGTCAACAACAACATGCAACATCACAAACACAGGAAGCAAAGAGGAGGCCAAATAAAGAGCCAGTGGGGGTGTTAAAATAATATTTAAATTATATAGTAGGTTTCTAATATATACAAGAGGTTTAACAGAGGCCACAATCATTAACATAAGCAACAAAAAAAAGCTCAAAGAAAAAGTCTAAATCAAAACTGTTTTTGTAAACACTGTTTTATCCAGCTTTATCCAAAACCCCTGCTGGACACAACATGCCAGATACTCATGTTTTCACAAAACCAAATAATAATTTGAACTTGCCCTGACAAAAATAATCAAACTAAACTAAAAGTGGCGTTTAAAGACAAGCGCGAGGGCACAGTATAGGGTTGGAGATAATACCTAAGGTAAGGTCCTCGAGTGTTTTTATTCACGTCTTCTACCCATTTAGTTACATCATAACATTCTTTGACGGGAGGGGTTAAATACCTGTGGGAGGGTGATGAACACAACACAAAGAGATAAAACAAATGGAAAACAACACAGAATAAGCACAAAAGAGGAGGAGGAGAGAGGAAATATTTTAGGAAAGCAGAGCAGAGCAAAGATTGTCAGAACAAACACCAAGATGCATCAAGAAAATGGTGAGGAAATGGTGTCAGACCTGTGAGATTCAGATGAAGCAACATCACAAACAGTGTCCAGTGTCACAGGCTCAAACAGGCTCAAACCCAAAGCACAAAGCCCACTCCATCACTCTCATGCCGCTACAGGAGCTGGAGCAAACTAATGCAAGACCAAGAGCTCCAAATGCACCAAGAAACAACGCCAAAGCCAATCGTGCAGTCTGCATTTCACTGATCACATGGGATTAACCAAAGAGGAATGATAAACTTCAAGAATACATTCACTTTATATTGTCTAAGATTATTAGATTGTCTGGGATCATGCCTAGTTTGTTAGTTCAGAAGCACATCGTTTTGGTCAATCATTTATACATTTTAGAAAGGATCTGTGCACATGTTTGCTATTAGAAATAACATGAACGTAAAACTACAGTGTCTAACTGCGTGGTCTCGTCCCTCTATGCTGAAAGTGTAGTTTACTATGATAAAAAGGTTAAATATCTTTGGGGATCAGATCAGACTTACTCTGTGGAGTTTGAGCGAGCACGAAACTTCTTCCCTTTCAGTTTCTTACGATTGCCACTCAGATTTCCTGATGAGAAACACCACAAAGTCAGTCGTTTCCACAGAGGTTTTGCCGTGGCACTGGTCTGTTACCTTGCCAGGAGTTGCTCCTTGGCCGGCCGTTCTCACAGATGTCAGAGATATGTTTGGCATCTGGGATTCTCTCACTCCACGAGTGGGACAACCCATTGGATCTACACATGTGCACAGTCACAACATGGTCAGAGCAGGGTCAAAGGTCAGGACAGTTGTAAATGTTGAGGTGCAGCTGTTGTAAACTGGACGTGTGATGAAGGGACGAGGTCAGTGAAAGAAAAGAAGCCATTTTAGCGGAGTTATATGCAGCTAAATGTAGGGCATGACGTGGTAAAATGGAGTATTCAAATACAGACACTGTATTCATACTCTGTCGACCACAGACGCTGCATGAGCTGTGAACATTTTATACTTCCCAAAATGTTCACAGACTGTAAAAGGAAAGATGGTACTTACAAGCGTGATGGAGCGCTTAGTGAACTTGTCTACAGCAGTGAGCCGTCCTGACTGCTCCTCACACACACACACACACACACACGCACGCACACACACACACACACACACGCACGCACACACACACACACACACACACACACACACACACACAGAGCGCTGATGATGATGATGATGAAGGCGCACCTGAAGCCAAACACTGAGAGGTTCTGTGAGAATGATGGGATGGAGGGAGTGAAGGACAGAGTGCAGAGCTGCAGGTGGGACAGGCAGGCTGACCTCTTCTTGGAGCTGCAGCCCGAGTTGGTGCTGACGCCCGGAGGCATGTCGCTGTAGAACGAGTCTGCGTCGCTGGGCTTCGTCACGTAGTCCCCGGGAGGGATTTGCCTGGAAACGCAGATTAGGTATAACGCAGATATTTAG